>NC_057711.1:144536434-144591423 GCF_004010195.1 Chiloscyllium plagiosum | reverse complement strand
AAAGAAACTTTTACTATTATTTCTAATATTACTGGCTAGCCTACCTTCATATTTGATCCTCTCATTTCTTATTACACTCTTTGTTATCCTCTGTTTGCTTTTGTAGCCTTCCCAATCTTCTGATTTCCCACTGTTCTTAGCCACTTTATAGGATCTCTCTTTTTCTTTAATACAGTTCCTGACTTCCTTTGTCAGCCAAGGTTGTCTAATCCCTCCCCGGTTAAACCAACTTTTCTTGGGAATGAATGAATGAACTGCAGCAGAATTGTACTCCAGCACAATCTGCAACCTCATGGTCTGGCATATCCCCTACTCAACCATCACCATCAAGCCAGAGAATCAACGCTGGTTCATTGGAGAGGGCAGGAAGGCATGCCAGGAGCAGCACCAGGCATACCTGAAGATGAGGTGTCAACCTGGTGAAGCCATCAAACAGAACTTCTTGCATAAGCAGCAAGTGATAGACAGAGCTAAGCAATCCCACAACCAATGGATCAGATCTAAGGTCTGCAGTCCTGCTACATCCAGTCATGAATGGTGGTGGACAATTAAACAACTCACTGGAGGAAGCGGCTCCACAAATATCCCCATCCTCAATGATGGATGAGCCCAATACATCAGTGCAAAAGGTAAGTTTTCACAGCGATCTTCAGTCAGAAACGCCCAGTGGATAATCCACCTGGGCCTCCTCCAGTGGTCCCCAACATTACAGATATCAGTCTTCAACCAATTCGATTTACTCCACGTGGTATCAAGAAATGGATGCACTGGATGTTGCAAAAGCTATCGGCCCTGACAAAATTCCGGCAATATTACTCAAGACCTGTGCTCCAGAACTTGCGGCTCCCCTAGCCAAGCTGTTCCAGTACAGTTACAACACTGGCATCTACCCGACAATGTGGAAAGTTGTCCAGGTATGTCCTGTACACAAAAATCAGAACAAACCCAATCTGGCCAATTTCCGCCTCATCAGTCTACTCTTGATCATCAGTAAAGTGATGGATGGTGACATCAACAGTGCTATCAAGCAGCACCTGCTCAGCGATAACCTGCTCAGTGATGCCCAGTTTGGGTTCCGCCAGGGCCACTCAGCTCCTGACCTCATTACAGCCTTGGTTCAAACATGGACAAACGAGCTGAATTCCAGAGGGGAGGGAGAGTGACAGCCCTTGACATGGAGCCCTGGCAAAACTGGAATCAATGGATATCAGGAGCCAAACTCTCTGATCGTTAGAGTCATACCTGTCGCAAAGGAATATGGTTGTGATTGTTCGAGGTCAGTCATCTCAGCACCAGGGATATCTCTGCAGGAGTTCCTCAGGGTAGTATCGAGTGCAACCATCTTCAGTTGCTTCATCAATAACCTTCCCTCCATCATAAGTTTGCTAATGATTGCACAACATTCAGCACCATTTGCAATTCCTCAGACACAGAAGCGATGTTCAAATGCAACAAGATCTGGACAATATCCAGGCTTGGATTGACATATGGTATGTCACACTTGCGCCACATAAATATCAGGCTATGACCATCACCAGTAAGAGACAATCTAACCACTGCCCCTTGGCATTTAATTGTGTTACCAGCACTGAATCCGCCACTGCCAACATCCTGGCGTTATCATTGATCAGAAACTCAACCAGACTCACCACATTAAGACAGTGGCTGCAGGAGCAGATTAGAGGCTAGGAATACAGTAGTGAGTAACTCACCTCCTGACTCCCCAAAGCCTGTCCACCATCTACAAGGCACAAGTCAGGAGTGTGATGGAATACTCCCCACTTGCCTAGATTGGGTGCAGCTCCAACAACACTCAAGAAACTTGACAAAGCATCCCGCTTGACTGCCACCACATCCACAAGCATTCATTCCTTCTACCACCGATGCCGAGTAGCAGCAGTGTCTACTATCTACAAGATGCATTGCAGAAATTCATCAAAGATCCTCAGACAGCACCTTCCAAACCTATGACCACTTCTATCTAGAAGAGCAAGAGAAGCAGATATGTGGGAGCACCACCATCTTCAAGATCCCCTCGAAGCCTCTCAACATCGCCGTTCCTTCACTGTCACTGGATCAAAATCCTGGAATTCCCTCCCTAGTGGTATTGTGGATCAACCCACAGCAGGTGGACTGCAGCGGTTCAAGAAGGCAGCTCACTACCACCTTCTGAAAGGGGCAACGTGGGATGGGCAATAATTGCTGGGCCCAGCCAGTGACGGCTACATGCCACAAAATGATTTAAAAAGAAAATAGGGGCTTACAGCACAGAAGTTGTAGGGAACCTTCATGAATCATCGATTGGACTTTCACTGGAGTATTTGTACTGAATTTTCAGGTTCAGCACCTGTCAGGATCTATCTGAGAGCATGCAGAAAACAAAACTGAGTGATTTCAATCATGAGGATACTTTGGAGAAGCTGGCATTGTTCCCCCAAAGAGAAGGTCAAAGTGATGTGGTAGACATCTTCAAAAATATGAGGAATCTGTACAGGGTAAACAGAGAGGAGCAGCCCCTGTAAGAATCAAGAACAAGGGAACACTGATTTAAAGTTATTCTCAGATGACCAGAGAAGACATGGACAAAAGTTTTTTTTAAAATGGGAAGTAATAAGGATATGAAAACCACTATCTGTGACCGTGGTAAAAGTAAATTTAATTGTGGCTTTTCAAAGGGAATTGGATAGTATTGGTGGCATCGTGCTAATATCATTTGATCAGACTAAGTTAACTTTCTGGGACCATGTTTCAAAGTTTGTGAGAAGATTTGTAGCTCGGGTGCTCGTTGCTGTGGTTCTGTTCGCCGAGCTTAAAGTTTTTGTCGCAAACGTTTCGTCCCCTGTCTAGGTGACATCCTCAGTGCTTGGGAGCCTCCTGTGAAGCGCTTCTGTGGTGTTTCCTCTGGCATTTATAGTGGCCTGTCCCTGCCGCTTCCGGTTGTCAGTTTCAGTTGTCCGCTGTAGTGGCCGGTATATTGGGTCTAGGTCTATGTGTTTGTTGATGGAGTTTGTGGGTGAGTGCCATGCTTCTAGGAATTCCTTGGCTGTTCTTTGTTTGGCTTGCCCTATAATGGTAGTGTTGTCCCAGTCAAATTCATGTTGCTTGTCGTCTATGTGTGTGGCTACTAGGGATAGTGTCGTTTCGTGTTTAGTTGATGTTCGTGGATGCGGATCGTTAGCTGTCTTCCTGTTTGTCCTATATAGTGTTTTGTGCAGTCCTTGCATGGGATTTTGTACACTACATGATTTTTGCTCATGCTGGGTATCGGGTCCTTCGTTCTGGTGAGTTGTTGTCTGAGTGTGGCTGTTGGTTTGTGTGCTGTTATAAGTCCTAGTGGTCGCAGTAGTCTGGCTGTCAGTTCAGAGATGTTCTTGATGTATGGTAGCATAAGAATGGCTTAAATGACCTCCTGTGTTCTAACTGTTCTACAATAGGCTCCACAGAAACATAGTTGGTTTTGAGGATTGGTCTACATTTAGCACAGTTAAATTATAATAAGTGGATAAAGATAGCTTGGGATTTGTCAGTCTGCATTGTCCCTAACGATTTTTGCATGTAAATTAATCATAGAATCCCCACAGTGTGGAAGCAGGCCATTCAGCCCGTACTGACCCTCCAAAGAGTCTCACAATGTGCAGCCTGCCTCTCTCTCCGCTCCAACCCTAACCTCACCATCAAACCCGCAGACAAGGGGGATGCAGTAATAGTGTGGCACACCAACATTTACACTGCTGAAGCCAGGCACCAACTTGCAGACACCTCCTCCTACTGCCCTCTTGATCACGACCACACCACCCATCATCAAACCATCATCTCCAAGACCATCCACAACCTCATCACCTCTGGGGATCTCCCATCCACAGCCTCCAATCTCACTGTCTGTGAACCTCGCATTGCCCAATTCTACCTCCTTCCTAACATTCACAAACCTGACTGCCCCAGTTGACCCATTGTCTCAGTCTGCGCCTGTCCCACTGAACTCATCTCTTCCTAACTCGACACCGTCCTGTCCCCATGAGTCCAGGAACTCCCCACCTACGTTCGTGACACCACCCTTCACTTCCTCCAAGATTTTAATTTCCCTGGCCCCCAACGCCTCATCTTCATCATGGACATCCAGTCCCTGTGCACAGTGATCGGCCATGACGAAGGTCTCCCAGCCCTGTTTCTTCCTCTCACGCCGTTCCAACCAGTACCCTTCCACCAACACCCTCATCTGCCTGGCTGAATTGGTCCTCATCCTCAACAACTTCTCCTTCCAATCCACCCACTTGCTCCAAACCAAAGGGGTAGCCATGGGCACCGGCATGGGACCCAGCTATGCCTGCCTGTTTGTTGGATATGTGGAACTCTCCATCTTCCGCAGTTACACTGGCACCATTCCCCATCGCTACATCAATGACTGTATTGGTGCCACCTCATGCTCCCACGAGGAGGTTGAACAGTTCATCAACTTTACTAACACCTTCCACACTGACCTCAAATTCACCTGGACAATCTCGGAGACCTCCCTCCCCTTCCTGGACCTCTCCAGTACCGTCTCTGGTGACTGACTAACCATAGATATCTACTACAAGCCCACTGACTCCCACAGCTACCTAGACTACAACTCCTCACACCCTACCTCCTGTAAAAATGCTATCCCTTATTTCCATTTCCTCTGTCTCCACCACATCTGTTCCCAGGATGATCAATTCCACCTCAGAAAGTCCCAGATGGCATCCTTCTTCCACGATCGCAACTTCCCTTCCCACGTGGTTGATGATGCCCTCCAGTGCATCTCCTCCACTTCACGCACCGCACCCCTTGAGCCCCACCTCTCCCAATGCAACAAGAACCGAACGCCCCTGGTCCTCACCTGCCACCCCACCAATCTCCGCATTTATCACATCATCCTCTGCCACTTTCGCCACCTCCAAATGGACCCCACTACCAAAGATATATTTCACTCCCTACCCCTATCATCATTTAGGAAAGACATTCCCTCTGCGACTCCCTCATCAGGTCCATGCCCCGCACTAACCCGCCCCACACCCCACACCTGGCACCTTTCCCTACAGGAAGTGCAAAACCTGTGCTCACACCACTCCCCTCACCTCTGTCTAAAACCCCAAGGGATCCTTCGACATCTGTCAGAAATTTACCAGTACATCTACCAATGTCATCTACTGCATCGATTGCATCCAATGTGGTCACCTCCACATCAGAGAGACAAGATGCCTTCTTGCGGATCATTTCAGAGAACATCTCTGAGACACTCACACCCACCAACCCCACTGCCCCATGGCTGAACACTTCAACACCCACTCCCACTCCGTCAAGGACATGTAGGTCCTGGGCCTCCTCCACCATCAAACCCTTATCACCCGACGCCTGGAGGAAGAACACCTCATATTCCGCCTTGGGACCCTGCAACCACACGGGATCAATGTAGAATTCACCAGTTTCATCATTTCCCTCCCCACAAATAATCCCAGACCTAAGCCTCCAACTCGTCACCGCTCTCCTGACCCGCCCATCACCTTGCCCATCTATCCGCTCCCATTTTTCAACCTATCATTTCTCCCTCAATTTCATCTAGCTATTGCCTCCTCAGCTACCTCCCCCCAACCCACCTCCTCCCATTCATCTCTCAGAACCCTAACCCACAAGCCTCATTCCTGATGAAGGGTTTATTCCCAAAATGTCGATTTTCCTGCTCTTCAGAGACTGCCTGACTTGCTGTGCTTTTCCTGCACCACACAATTTCCTCCAAAAAGCATCCAACCCAGACCGATCTCCTACACGATCCCTGTAACCCGGCATTTCCCATGTCTAATCCACCCAACCTACACATTCCTGGAAACTACAGGAAATTTAGCATGGTTAATCCACACAACCTGCACATCCTTGATACTACGGGCAATTTATCATGGTTAATCCACCCAACCTGCACATCCCTGATACAACGGGCAATTTAGCATGGTTAATCCACCCAACCAACAAATCCCTGGATACTACGGGCAATTTATCATGGTCAATCCACCCAACCTACACATCCCTGGACACAACAAGCAATATAGCATGGCTAATCCACCCAACCTACACATCCCTGGATACTACGGGCAATTTAGCATGGCTAATCCACCCAAACTACACATTCCTGGATACTACGGGCAATTTAGCATGGCTAATCCACCCAAACTACACATCCCTGGATACTACGTGCAATTTAGCATGGCTAATCCACCCAACCTACACATCCCTGGACACTACGGGCAATTTAGCATGGCTACTCCATCCAACCTACACATCCCTGGACACTACGAGCAACTTAGCATGGCTAATCCACCCAACCTACACATCCCTGGATACTACGGGCAATTTAGCATTGCCAATCCACCCAACCTACACATCCCTGGACACTACGAGCAATTTAGCATGGCTAATCCACCCAACCTACACATCCCTGGACACTTCGGGCAATTTAGCATGGCTAATCCACCCAACCTACACATCACTGGACAGTATGAGCAATTTAGCATGGCTAATCCACCCAACCTACACATCCCTGGACACTTCGGGCAATTTAGCATGGCTAATCCACCCAACCTACACTTCCCTGGATACTACGGGCAATTTAGCATGGCTAATCCACCCAACCTACACTTCCCTGGATACTACTGGCAATTTAGCATGGCTAATCCACCCAACCTACACTTCCCTGGATACTACGGGCAATTTAGCATGGCTAATCCACCAAACCTACACTTCCCTGGATACTACGGGCAATTTAGCATGGCTAATCCACTCAACCTACACTTCCCTGGATACTACGGGCAATTTAGCATGGCTAATCCACCAAACCTGAACATCTTTGGACCGTGGCAGGAAACCGAAGCACCTGGACGAAACCCATGCAGATATGGGGAGAATGTACAAACTCCACACAGATAGTCGCTCGAGGGTAGAAGCAAACCAGGTCCCTGCTGCTGTGAGGCAGCAGTGCTATCCCCTGAACCACTGTGCTGCTGGAAAGCTCAGCTGATTTACTGGTGGTGGTTAATAGATGAAAGAATACTGTGATGATTTGCTAATGGGATACAAATGATCTTCAATTGTGTGTAAAAGCACTTCTGGATATAAGAAAAGAGAGAGAAAAATAGATCAGGGTTTGTTCCTACCTCTGGGCCAAGTCCTATCTGCTTCAGTGGTGTGTAATACATCTTTGAACAGATAGGTTGGAAAAAAAATCTAGATAGGTATTTGTGAAGGGGTTTTGTGTGTAATAATAGTGTCCCGACTGCAGTGTCAGGAGGTTCGTGTTCAATTCCCATCTGCTCCAGAGGTGTGTGATAACACTTCTACACAGGTTGATTAGAAAATATCGCACCTGGGGATTGTGGATTAATTATTTTAAGAAAAGCCTTTAAAGTAATGGAGAAACAGAGTATTGGACACTATGAAAGACTTGTGCTTCAATTGGAGCTCATTAGAAATTTTAAAAAATGTGTTATGCATCATCCGGAGTAGTAATGAAACTGTACGTATTGAATTAAATTACTTTGATAACCAGTAAGTAAATGGTAAAAAAAATTGAACAACTCAATTAACCACAAATAAAATGAACAAATGAAGTTAGGTATGAGATAGAAAGCTTAAGAGAAACATTCGTTAATTCAAGCCATGATTTCAATTCAATTTGAGATTATGGAGCTCTAACAATTTTGAAGACAATTGACTGTTGCTGACAGAAGATGGAAAGGGGTATGGTGGTGGTTTAATGGGAATGGAATTGAATGAGTATGCTACAAGGTGCAATTAAATGACAAGTATTTTTTGTTAAAACTTCTGCGGTTTTGGAAGTCTCCTATACCTTTTGGAATAAAAAAAAGTATAAGGAATTAAAACTTGCAGGTATTTGTGTGAAATTTCTTTGGTCAATCCTACTGGAAAAGTGATATTTTAAAATGTAGAGAGTTGAATCTCCGAGTGGAAAATGGTGAAATATGAGAAAAAAATACATTTTTTTATTCCAAAAGGTATAGGAGACTTCCAAAACTGGCTGAGAATCAGAAATCAGGAAGGTCATGGTGAAAGGATGTTTCTTTAGATTACATTACATTACAATGTGGAAACAGGCCCTTCGGCCCAACAAGTCCACACCGACCTGCCGAAGCGCAACCCACCCATACCCCTACATTTACCCCTTACCTAACACTACGGGCAATTTAGCATGGCCAATTCACCTGACCCTGCACATCTTTGGACTGTGGGAGAAAACCGGAGCACCCGGAGGAAACCCACGCAGACACGGGGAGAACGTGCAAACTCCACATAGTCAGTCGCCTGAGTCGGGAATTGAACCCGGGTCTCTGGCGCTGTGAGGCAACAGTGCTAACCACTGTGCCACCGTGCCGCCCACGATTAGATGTGATTAGATGTTTGTTTCCAGTGGGAGTCTACTGGGTTTAGTGTTCGAACCTTGCTGTTTGTGACGTACGTTAGTAATTTGGTCTTAAATATAGGAGGCATAGCCATGATGTTATGGATGATTTGAACATTGGTTGAATGGTCAGTTGTGAGGTTGATAGTCAGAACTGCAGAGCAGAGGCAGATGAAATTCAACCCTAAAATATGTGAGCTAATGCACATGGGCAAGGCAATGAATTTCACTGTGAATGGCAGGACCTGGAAAGTGCTGAAGGTCAGAACTTGGTAGCAGGCCAGGTAGATAAGGTGGTTGCAAAGGCATATGGGATACTTGCCTTAATTAGCTGAGATACAGAAGTTATAAAACACTGGTTAGGCCACAACTGGATTGCTGCATGTGGATCCGGTCACCACATTATAGGAAGGATGTGATTGGACGAGGGAGGAGAGAGAAGAGATACACATCAATGTTGCCTGGGCTGGAGGGTTTGAGATTTGAGAAAAGATTGGTTAGGCTGTGATTGTTTGCCTTGGAGCAGTAAAAGTTGAGAGGGGATTTGGCAGAGGTGTGCAAGATGATGAGAGTCAGAGAAGGTGTGGACAGGAAGGTACAATTTCCAACCGTAGAAGGCTTGATAACCAAGAGCCTCAAATTTAAGGAAAGAGCTAGAAGGCTAAGAGGAGAACGCTAGAGAGGTTTTTCCATTCAGGAAGTCACAGCCTCCAGGGCTTTGGACTTGAAGCTGGAAAATGGGAAGAGTGTAATCTAATTTTGTTAACTGGTGTGGAAACAATGGGCTGAAAGGTTCCCATCTGTCCTGTGGATGTCTGAGTCCAGTACATTGGCACCGATGCTTAGACAACCAATGGAGGCCAAGGCATGTTTTCTACCTGCTCCCCAAAACTGCCAGGAACCCAAACCATTTTCTGAAGCCACATCACAAGAAAAATGTAAAGCAGAATTCTGATTGGATCTCCCTTTATATAAAGGAAGACTGTCACTGCTGATGTAATGTAGTGACAAATGGGGCACAACTCTGGTCTCCCTGCGATGAGAAGGATGGTATTGATCTTGAGATGGTTCAGAAAAGATTTACAAGGATGTTGTTGGGAGTTGGAGGGTTTGGCCTCGAGGGAGAGGCTGAGTAGGCTGGGGCTTTTTTCCCTGAAGTGTCAGAGGCTGAGGGGTGACCGTATAGAGATTTATAAAATCAGGAGAACTAGAGAAAAATTCTGCAAGATGGGTGAATGAAGAGCATAGACTGCAGATCTAAGATACGGACAGCCAGTTTGAGCATTCAAGATGCCTTTGAGAGAGTGAGTATTCAGAATGTCATATTTCAAGAACATTAATTACACTAACAACCCTTGTGTCCTGCCTGCGTGACTGTTGGACATGCTAAACATCCATTATCTTATTACCACATACACCAAAGGTGGAGTTTAACACAGTTAGGGAATAGTCAGGCCCAAAGATCATTTATTATCACAGACATCCAGAAATGAGGGCCTTTTGAAAGGTCAAGCCTCAAGAGTTCAATCTGTAACTGTTTTTTAGATTAGATTACATTACAGTGTGGAAACAGGCCCTTCGGCCCAACAAGTCCACACCGACCCGCCGAAGCGCAACCCACCCATACCCCTACATTTACCCCTTACCTAACACTACGGGCAATTTAGCATGGCCAATTCACCTGACCTGCACATCTTTGGACTGTGAGAGGAAACCGGAGCACCCGGAGGAAACCCACGCAGCCACAGGGAGAACGTGCAAACTCCACACAGAGAGTCGCCTGAGGCGGGAATTGAACCCCGGGTCTCAGGCGCTGTGAGGAAGCAGTGCTAACCACTGTGCCACCGTGCCGCCCACTGTTCTGTGATGCTCTGAGTTTCTAACTGATGATTACATAAACTCCAATTGAAAGTTTATTTTAACCATTCCTTTGTGTTGAAGAAAAACAAACAGTTCAAAGAAAGAACTTCTAAAATGATTGCAAGGTATCAAAAAAATGATTGGTCTGCTGTGCAGAATGATTATAAGATTTCTATCTTTTGTGCATCATTACAAACCATTCTTTGTGGGTTGGGCACAAGGCTGCTTTCCCCCTCAGTACCATGAGAAATTATAGGTAAAATAAACAGAGTTACTCTGTTAGAATCCAGGCATTTCATGCTGCATTTGTTCACTCCAGCCATGGTCTATAAACTGGTTGATAGTCATGCCACCCATAAGCAGCTCGTATCCTGCAAAACTATGAAGAAATTCATGAGGTGGAATCTGATAGGTACCACCTCCCAGTGCCCCTTATTCATCTGGGTGAGGAGGCAGAACCAAGAGCAAAATGGAAAGTTACTGCATTAGGGTGCCCACTTATTCATCTCCAAGTAATTATGCCAAAGGCAAAGTCAATAAAGCAGTAGTATGCGGTATGTCAAAGTGATCACTGTCCAAAAACCTCTACTCTCATATAATAACATCAGAGGTCATGTGAAAATGACAAGCCATACATACAAGGCTTTTTATCCAAACAAAAACATTGCATGAACAATAATTTGCAAATTACTCCACATCGATAGTTCATGAAGAAAAGCATCATGGATGGACAAAGAAAGTAACTGTTCTCTCTCATTGTCCCTACACACACATTCAGGGCTTTTTTTTGTCACGATTTGGAAGTGCTGGTGTTGGACTGGGGTGGACAAAGTTAAAAATCGGAAGAAAGTGAGGACTGGAGATCAGAGTAAAGATTGTGGTGCCGGAAAAGCACAGCAGATCAGACAGCATCTGAGGAGCAGGAGGATCAACATTTTGGGCATAAGCCCTTCATCAGGAAAGGGGCTTGTGGGCCAGGGGGTCTGAGAGATAAATGGGAGGGGGAGGGTTGGGGTTGGAGGGAAGGTAACTGAGAAAGTGATAGGTGGATGAAGGTGAGGGAGAAGATGATAAGTCGGGTGAGGGGGTTGGGTGGAGCAGATGGGTGATGGACAGATCAGGAGGGGAGTGCTGAGTTGGAGGCTTGGGACTGGAATAATGTGGGGTGAGGGGAAATGATGAAACTCACATTTATCCTGTGCAGTTGCAGGGTCCCAAGGCTGAATATGAGGCATTCTTCCCCTAGGCATCAGGTGGTAAGGGTTTGGTAATTGGAGAAGGCCCAGGACTTGCATGTCCTTGATGGAGTGGGAGGAGGAGTTGAAGTGTTCAGCCATGGAGCAGTGAGGTTGGTTGGTGCACGTGTCCCAGAGATGTTCTCTGAAATGATTCGCAAATTGGCTTCCTGTAGAGAAGACCACATCAGGTGCAACAGATACTGTAAAAGAACAAAGAATGAAGAGAGTTTACAGCCCAGGAACAGGCCCTTCGGCCCTTCAAGTCTGAGCCAATCCAAATCCACTGTCTAAACCTGTTGCCCAATTCCTAAGCATCTGTATCCCTCTGCTCCCCAACTACTCATACATCTATCCAGATGCCTCTTAAATGAATCTACCATGCCTGCCTCTATCATACCTGCTGGCGATGCGTTCCAGACACCCACCACCCTCTGTGTGAAGTACTTGCCACATGTATCCCCCTTAAACTTTCCACCTCTCACCTTGAAAGCGTGACCTCTCGTTATGGAATCCTTCACCCTGGGAAAAAGCTTGTTTCTATCCACCCTGTCTATACCCTTCATGATTATGTAAACCTCAATCAGGTCCCCCCTCAATCTCCTTTTTTTGAATGAAAACAATCTTAACCTACTCAACCTCTCTTGATAGCTAGCACCTTCCATATCAGGCAACATCCTCGTAAACCTTCTCTGCACTCTCTCCAAAGTGTCCACATCCTTTTGTAATGTGGCGACCAGAACAGTACACAGTATTCTAAATGCAGCCGAACCAATGCCTTGTACAATGTTAACATGACTTGCCAGCTCTTATACTCAATATTCCGTCCAATGAAGGCAAGCATACTATATGCCTTCATGACTACTCTATCCACCTGTGCAGCGACCTTCAGCGTACAATGGACCTGTACTCCCAGATCTCTCTGTCCATCAGCTTTTCCCAAGGCTCTTCTGTTCATTGTATAATTCGCTCTAGAATTAGTCTTGTCTAAATGCATTACCTCACATTTTTCTGGATTGAAATCTATTTGTCACTTTTCCACCCAACTCTCCAGTCTATTTATATCCTCCTGTATTTTTTGACAGTCCCTTATGCTTTCTGCTACTCCACCAATCTTCGTGCCATCTGCAAACTTGCTGATCATACCAACAGTGCCCTCTTCCAGATCATTTATGTATATTACAAACAACAGTGGCCCCAGCACTGACCCCTGTGGAACACCACTGGTCACCTTTCTCCATTTCGAGAAACTCCTTTCAACTACTACTCTCTGTCTCCTGTTGCTCAACCAGTTCTTTATCCACCTAGCTAGAACACCCTGCATACCATGTGACTTCACTTTCTCCATTAATCTATAATGGAGAACCTTATCAAACGCCTTACTAAAGTCCACTATATGACATCAACAGCCCTTCCTTCATCTACCAACTTGGTCATTTCCTTGAAGAACTCTATTAAGTTGATAAGGCACAATCTCTCCTGCACAAAACCATGTTGCCTATCACTGATAAGCCCATTCTTTTCTAAATATAAATAGATCCTATCCCTCAGTACCCTCTCCAGCAACTTTCCCACCGCCAACGTCAGGCTCACTGGTTTGTAGTTACCCAGAATATCCCTACTACCGTTCTTGTACAGGGGGACAACATGAGCAACCTTCAGTCCTCTGGCACCTCACCTGTATTTCAGCATGCCCAAAGATATCTGTCAGGGCCCCAGCTATTTCCTCTCTTGCCTCCCTCAGCAACCTGGGATAGATCCCATCCGGTCCTGGGGATTTATCCACCTTAATAACCTCTAACCTACCCAACACATCTTCCCGACTTATGTCAACATGATCCAGACTAATCAAACTTCTGTCTCTAATCTCAAGATTCATCATGTCCCACTCCTCAGTGAACACTGATGCAAAGTAATCATTCAGAATCTCACCCATTCTCTCAGGTTCGACACACAGCCTTCCTTCATTATCCCTTAGTGGACCAATCCTTTCTCTAGTTACCCGCTTGCTTCTTATATAAGAATAAAACGCTTTGGGACTCTCCTTAATTCTGCTTGCTAAAGCTATTTTCAGGACCCCTTTTAGCCCACTCGATTCCTCATTTAAGACTTGTCCTACTCTTCCGATAATTCTCCAGGGCCTGTTCTGTTCTTAGGTGCCTAGACCTTATGTACACTTCCCTTCTCCTCTTGGCTAGTCGTACAATTTCTCCTGTCATCCATGGTTCACAAATCTTGCTCTTCCTATCCTTTTCCCTCAATGGAACATGCCTATCCTGCGCTATCTGTATCCTATCTTTGAAAGCCTCCCACATCTCAAATGTGGACTTCCCTTCAAATAGCTGTGCCCGATCCACATTTCCAAGTTCCTGCCTAATTTTGATATCATTAGCCTTGGCCGGGTTTCGTACTCTTCCCTCAGGACCACGCTCATCTTTATCTACGAGTATTCTAAAACTTATAGAGTTGTGGTCACTGTTCCTAAAGAAATCCCCCACCACAACCTCTACCACCTGTCCTGGCTCATTCCCCATTACCAGATCCAATACGGCCCCTTCCCTCGTCAGACTATTGACATACTGCTCTAGAAAACTTTCCTGGATGCTTCTTACAAATTCTACCCCATCCAGACCTCTGACGCTAGGTGTATCCCAGTCAATGTTGGGAAAATTAAAATCTCCCATCACCACTACCCTATTGCCTCTACATTTTTCCATAATCTGTTTATTTATTTGTTCTTCTAACTCGTGCTCACTGATGGTATGCCTGTAATACAGCCCCAACAATGTAACTGCACCCTTCTTATTTCTCAGCTCCACCCATAATGCCTCACTACCAAAGTAGATGACATTTTGGAGGAAAAGGTGAATTTCTGTTGGATGTGGAAGGATCCTTTGGGGTCTTGGACAGAGGTGAGGGGGGAGGTGTGGGTGCAAGTTTTGCACTTCCTGTGGTGGCAGGGGAAGGTGCCGGGAGTGGGGTGTGGGCTGGTGGAGGACAAGGATCTGACGAGGGTGTTGCGGAGGGAATGGTCTCTCCGGAACTCTGATAGAGGTGGCAGAGAAATATATCCCTTGAGAAAAATGCCCGAAATGTTGATTCTCCTGCTCCTTGGAGGCTGCTTGTGCTGCTGTGCTTTTCTAGCAACACACTCTCAACTCTGATCTCCAGCATCTGCAGTCCTCACCTACTCATTAGTTGCTGGAACAGATGACAGTTCATTCCTTCGGTAGATACGTTTCTCCATTCTAAAGCTGCCTTGTACACATCTATGCTGGATCTAGTCCACTTTCTAGACCACATTCCAGTCTAGAGAGTCTAATAGCATGCACTGTTCCTTTCAACTGTGCAATTTGTTCAAAATTGACAAAACCAGCTCAAGTTAGCTTGGTGTCACAAGTGTGAGCTATATCCAAACATGACTTCCTGTTATACTGGTTTAGAAAAAAAATAGCATTGAAAGTTGGCACCAAACCGGTTAGACACCAGATCATATGGCTCACCATTGCAAGTGTCCTCATTTTGAACCAGTTGTGGACATTTTGAAGGGAATCTTAACCAAAGCAGCTCATTTTAAGCAAGAGAATATTTTATTTGTATGCTTTAATAGGATGTGAGAATTCCTGACTCTCAGCACTTGTTGAATTCCAGTGATAGTGGAATGAAGCTTCTTAGTGGGCACTTAAGGATCTAAATTTCCTGTGGCCAGGTAGGCTGGTCCATTCTTGTTATGCACGCATTAGCTTGGAAGGAGGTGCGGGGCTGGTGGGATTTCCACCCTGTACCCTTCCACCTGATCCTTTAGCTCCCCCTGCCTCCAAACCCATACCTGATTGGGGGTGTTAAACTCTGTTCACTGATGTACAAAGATATAGAATGCAATGCTACTGTTGTCCTGCCTGAGGTGTTGCTCTGATTCTTACAAAGTGTGAATGCATGATAACATGCAAACAAAAAGTATTGAAATTACATAAAATATACTGTGACTAGCTATTGCTTATTTTTATGCAGTATTGTGCAAAATGTTACATTCAGTGCGTATCTATATTTCAGTTTAAACTTTTGAAGAAACACTCTACATTTTATAATCATGCTGGGGCCAAATATTATTTTTTCACAGTCATATAACTTACATACCTAAACAAATGCAAACTATTCAAAATGGAAATCCTACATATGGGCATCTGCCTCAAGGGTCATACAATCTTCTTAATTATAGTAAAATACTTTGAATATCAAACTATGTCCATAAACAAGCAGATTTAACAATTACCAAGCTTGGGAGATACTATAAGACGCTCTGTTACATCCTGTCCAATATTTGCTAAAACAGCTTCTATAAATAAAGCCCATAAAGGTTTATTCCACATGCACTTGGTTTTTTTTGTTTATTCATTCATAGAACATGGGCATCACTGGCTGGGCACAATATTTATTGCCTGTCCCCAGTTGCCCTTGAGAAGATGGTGTTGGGTTGCCTTATTTAACCACTGCAGTCAACCTGCTGTAGGTTGACCCATAATGCTGTTAGGGAGGGGATTCCAGGATTTTTACTCCACCTCAATGAAGGAACAGCAATATATTTCCAAGTCAGGATGGTGAGTGGCTTGGAGGGGAAATTGAAGATGATGGTATTCCCCTGAATTTGCAGTTCTTGTTCTTCTAGATGGAAGTGCTCATGGGTTTGAAAGATACTGTTTATGAAACTTTGGTGAATTTCTGCTGTGCACCCTTGGATAGTATATACTGCTACTATGGTGTGTTGGTGGAAAATGGACTGAATGTGTGTGGATGTGGTGCCAAGCAAGCCAGTTGCTTTGTCCTGAATGGTGTCAAGTTTCTTGAATGTACTCTGAGCTGCATGCATCCTGGCAAATGGGGAGTTATTCAATCACCCTCCTGACTTGAGCCTTGTAAATGGTGAACAGGCTTTGAGTGCTGAAAATGTGTTGCTGGAAAAGCGCAGCAGATCAGGCAGCATCCAAGGAACAGGAGAATCGACGTTTTGGGCATAAGCCCTTCTTCAGGAATGAGGAAAGTGTGTCCAGCAGGCTAAGATAAAAGGTAGGGAGGAGGGACTTGGGGGAGGGGCTTTGTAAATGCACCTATCGCATTTCCAAAGCCCCTCCCCAAAGTCCCTCCTCCCTACCTTTTATCTTAGCCTGCTGGACACACTTTCCTCATTCCTGAAGAAGGGCTTATGCCCGAAACATCGATTCTCTTGTTCCTTGGATGCTGCCTGACCTGCTGCGCTTTTCCAGCAACACATTTTCAGCTCTGATCTCCAGCATCTGCAGCCCTCACCTTCTCTCGAACAGGCTTTGAGTGGTCAGGATGTGAGTTTATCATTTCAGGATTTCTATTCTATGACCTATTTTCATAGCCATAGTATTTATAAAGGCATTCCAATTCAGTTTCTGACCTAGTAATGATAGTGGGGTATTCAGCAATAGTCATCCTTTGAATGACAAGGGGCCATGATTATTGGGGAGAAAGTGAGGACTGCAGATGCTGGAGATCAGAGTCGAGAGTGTGATGCTGGAAAGATACAGCAGGTCAGGCAGCATCCGAAGAACAGGGGAATCAAAGTTTCGGGCGTAAACCCTTTATCAGGAATCTGCCCTTCCTTTTAATTTGTTGATTTTCAAAATTAAATGGTTTCTTTCTTAAAGCGGCTCACAAATTTCCCTTGCCTCAATTTTTGAAGTAGTGTGGTTTATTGTTCTATACTGTCTCAAAATAAATCGACAAAAAAATTCACATTAATGCTTGTTTTGTCAGGTGCATAAAGGACTTGGACAACCATAAATTATCATTAGTCACTACATTGGCCAGTACCTCGAACTGATATTTCTATTTGTCAATATTGATACCAAGCATTAATTTTGAAAATCATCAAATTAAAAGATTCTATACATTTTTTTGTGACAACATTCAGTTGTTGGCATATAGTAACTGTTCGACAGAAAAGAGAAAAAAACATGAATGCTTACTGAGGAATGATCATATTTGCCACTGGAATATGGAATAAATTATATATCTGAAAACATAAACCAATTTTTTGCAGATGATTACGAGATTAATAAGCTATTTCTGAATTATATTCAGAATGTCATTCAAGAATGTGTGGTTCCTGCGAGTGGGAGATTTAAGTAGCAGTGAGGAAAAACATGCAACAGTTCTGTTCCTTTATCATTTTTCAGGAAGCTAATGAAACAATTAAGCAGATGTTGTTGTGGGAATTATTGTCACAGAGTCCTCAATAGAAAGTTAATCTTATTTAAATGACCCACACACTGCTATTATCCCTCAACATAATCTTGCAAAAACAGATTAACTGATTATCTTACTGCTGTCTGTGGGACATTGTTGACTGTGTTTTCCTACATTACAGCAATGAAAACACTTCATTGACTGAAGATTGGCTTGTCCAGATTTTATGAAAAGAGCTATTTCTCATTTCTTTTTGTAAAATGGCTTCCTGGCTTTGACTGTTTCAGAAGCTTCTTATTTCCAGCACGAGTGGGCACTTCTATGTTTTTCTCCCCTGGAGTTTGGCTAACATTGGGAAGACTGCTTTACTGCCCATCCCCATTACTTTGGAACTGTAGATCAGTAGATTTATAGAGAACACATTGTTATGGTGCTGATGCATATGGTGCTGATATGTTTATCCAACAATAAGGATGGAATAGTTAAAAGGTCCTAGTCAGGATGGTGTGCAATTGGGACATCATTCTTTGCAGTTAGAATAGTCACTGCTGGAAGAAGCTGTCTATTTAAATTTGGTGAGTTTTTGCACTGACTTCCTGGTGATGACAATGAAGACATAATTGGAGAACACCAGAGTTGGAGGATGTGAATGTATCACAGTCAATTTATATCAAGATTCTTGCAAGATGTCATAAGCATTACAATTTTAGTAATGAATAATGGACTTTATGGCACAATTACCCATAACGTATGCCATACTATGTAAAACAAAATACTATGCGAACAGGGCAAATCCAGCAGTGGAGGTTAGAGACATCTCTCTGCTCTCCATTGCAGGAAAGATCATTCCAAGATTTTTTTGAACCTACTTGTCACATTGACTAAAGAACCACTTGTCCAAATCTCCACATAGGTTTAGGTTATTGAGTGGCAAAGCCAACATGTCAAATCCAAATCTCTCTTTTTGACATTCTAAGCTGCCATGTTTCAATGCACTGGAGAGATGTTCCTGTGAGCGCACAGTTTATCAAGTGGGAAGACAAATGTACCAACATCAATGTGTTCTCACAAGCACCCATCAAGGCTATGATCATTTACCATATAGCTCAAATGTTTTATATCAGATTACCAAAGCAGGTCCTCCTCCAGAAGGAGGGAAAGAGAGCAGTTGTCAGAAATTGGGACACCTTTTAAAATATTTTTAGTATTTTCCATATAGCAGGAGATTTCAAGTAAGTGCATTTGCATTTGGGTTATTCTCTTACCCCAAACATAAGCAATCTCTAACACAAGCCCCAAGGTAGCAGGAGTCCACAATTAGTGGTGGGTTTAAGGTGAAAGGAGAAAGATTTATAAGTGACCTAAGGGGCAATGCTTTCATGCAGAGAGTGGTGTGTGTATGGTGAGTTGCCAAAGGAAGAGATGGAGGCTGGTATAATTCCAACATTTAAAAGACACAACATTTACAACACTTGCAACATCTGGATGGGTATTTTACTTGGAAGGGCTTTGAGGGATATGGGCCAAATGGGACTAGACTAATTTAGGATATCTGGTCAATATAGATGAGTTACACTAAAGAGTCTGTTTCCATGCTGTACAATTCCATGACCCTATGGAAGGAGAAAAGGCAGGTTCAAGATAAGGGCTCCCAAGAACATCAAACATGGCCCAAACTGTGTAGGAAAAGAAAGTGTCTATTCTTACATAATGCAAGTTGACATTAACCTCATGAGACAATGGGGTAATGGCTTTACTGTAATTGAGTAGTTGTCTGTGTACATTGCTGAGGGGATTCAAAATGGTAGTAGAGTAAAATACCAAAACCCCATTCAAACTCTTACATTTCCCTGACAGACTGGCTATCTCCTCCATGAGGTAGAGTAGAGAGAGTAGAGAGTAGAGTAGAGTAGCTATTGTTTGTCATTTCTACCACATACAATTGGTACAGTAAATATGATATAGCGTCCCTCCAGGACTGAGGGTGCTACATGGACAGCACAAACTACACACTCGTACACGTCATAAAGTGCATGAGAAGTGCAAAACATGCAGGTTACAGTGCAACAGAAAACTGATGAATAATAGACATTTTTCTAGCAGCAACATGAAAGAATTTCAGATGGGAACGAGTCTGATCAGACTGTGTTAAGGAGCCTGATGACTTGGGGGAAGAAACTGTTGCACAGCCTGGCCGTGAGAGACCAAACACTCCAGTATCTTCTGCCAGATGGCAGGAGGAAGAAGAGTTTGAGTGAGGGGTGTGTGGGGACTTGCACAATGCTCTTAGCCTTGCGGATGCAGCGTGTGGTGTAAATGTCTGTAACGGAGGGGAGAGAGACCCCGATGATCCTCTTGGCTGTCTTCACTATCTATTGTAAGGTATTATGATCTGAGACAGTGCAATTCCTGAACCAGGCAGTGATGCAGCAGCTCAGGGTACTCTCAATGAATCGTCTGTAGAATGTGGTGAGGATGGGGAGTTTGGGACATGGGCTTTCCTCAGCCTGCGCAGATAGTAGGGACTCTACTGGGTTTTCTTGGCTATGGAGCTGGTGTTGAGGTCCCAGTTATCACGCCAGAGACCCGGGTTCAATTCCCGCCTCAGGCAACTCTCTGAGTGGAGTTTGCACATTCTCCCAGTGTCTGCGTGGGTTTCCTCCGGGTGCTCTAGTTTCCTCCCACAATCCAAAAAAATGTGCAGGTTAGGTGAATTGGCCATGCTAAATTGCCTGTAGTGTTTGTTGAAGGGGTAAATGTAGGGGAATGGGTCGGGTGGGTTGCGCTTCGGCGGGTCAGTGTGGACTTGTTGGGCCGAAAGGCCTGTCTCTACACTGTAAGTAATCTAATCTAATCAAATGTCTGCCATCCGCTTATGCATAAGGTCTTTTCCAAGTGTTCCATGGGCACCAGCCACATTGGCATCTGTCATCTTCCAGTCTCTAAGACCCTTCATGGCACATTTCCCAATCCACTTACAGGCCACCTCTGCACTTTAAAGCTGCATTGGTAATGACCGTTACAGTGATACTGCAAGGACACTGTGCACTCAGGGGAACATACCTGTCTGGAATTAACCAGACAGCACTTCCAAATAGTGCACGCTTGAGTACACAACAGCCTTTAAAGATGATACCTGTGCCAAGACTTCCAGAATATCCAGAGATTGGCTCTTTGCTCCAGGAGCAGTCCCTGGTGAGATGCGGCAGAGATTGGACATGAAACATTGGCAGCAGTGCCAATCAGTGAGGTAACTTTGGTAAGATGGTGAATTTGTTAATCCTCATGGCAAGAATCACACCATAAAGCTCAATGTAACTTGGAATTAGTTAAAAACAATTAGATTCGGCCCTAGGGAACAGGGAGGGTTTTAATAGGGGAGCAAAGGATCAAATAGGGAAAGGTATGGTATATCAAGGAGTTAAGATACACTGAAAGAGCAAAGGAGAAATGAAGGTTGGAGAATGGAAGGGAGTGAGAATACGAATTTATAGTAGACAAGTTGAAGAGGAAGCTAATGAGCTAGTGGATGTATTAGTGTTAATTTTCCAAAATCCTCTAGAAAGGTTCCATCACAGTGCAAAGTAGCAGATATAACCCCTCTATTAAGGAAGGAAGGTAGGTAGAAAGTGAAAAGCTTAATGTCTGTTGTGGGAAGGTTTTAGGATTGATCAGCAGAGATTATAACTCAATACATAGGGGGAAAAGAAAGCTCAGTGTAATCAGGCAGAGTCAGAATGGTCTTGTGAAAGAGAAATTGTTTCCATTAGGCAGAGAGACTAGGATCTGTGGGCACAGCCTTAGAATTAGAGGGGATCAATTTAGAATGGAAATGAGGCGACATTTCTTCAGCCAGGGAGTGGAGAGCCTGTGGAATTCATTGCCATGGAGCACAGTGGAGGCTGGGAATGTTAAATGTCTTCAAGGCAGAGATTGATAAATTCTTGATCTCGCAAGGAATTAAGGGCTACGGGGTGAGTGGAGTTGAAATGCCCATCAGCCATGATTAAATGGTGGCATGGACTCGATGGACCAAATGGCCTTACTTCCACACCTATGTCTTATAGTCTCATGGTCTTAAATCATGTTTAACTGAACTATTAGACTTCTTACAAGGATTAGCATGTGCTGTGAATAAAGGGGAACCTGTAGACGTACTGTACTTGGATTTCCAGAAGGCATTTGAGCTTCTACATCAAATGTTTATTGCAGATAATGCAAGTTTGGGTATAAGAGGGTAACATATTATCATGGATTGAAGACTAGTTGGCTGGCCGAAAACATAGATGAATCTTTGTCTGATGTCTGTGCTGGAGCTTCAATTTCACAAGTTATTTTAGTGACTTAGATAAAGGGACTAATGTCACAGTGGCTAAATTAACATAGGTAGGAAAGTACCTTTTGAAGAAGACATAAAGATATTGCTTAAGGATGTACAAATGTTCAGTAAGTAGACAAACATAGTTCTATTGGTGTGTTATGCATAAAAGCATGAATTGCTCCCTCTGGCACAAAGAATGAAAAAGCAGAATAAACATAAGTGACTACATAATTCTGAGGTGTCGAGGGATCTAGGTGCTTTTGTGCATGAGTCACAAAATGCTACTTTGCAGGTAGACGACGTAATCAAGGGAATGCTCTCCTTCATTACGAGAATAAGTAAATATATAATAACTTATACAAGGCATTAGTGTGATAATTTCTTGAATAGCCATTGTAGTTTTAGTCTCCTTTTATATGAAGAAGGATGTAATTGTGTTGAACATGGTTCACAGGAAGTTTATTAGATTGATACCTACAATGAGTGGGATGTCTTGTGAGGACACATTGATCAAGCTAGGCTGATTTCTGTTGGAACTTATAGTGAGGTGTGACCTCATTGATCAATAAGATCTGAAATGGTTTTGGCAAGATGGATGCGGGTGGCTCCAGAACTATGGGACATTGTTTTAAAATGAATGGTGGCACATTTGAGAAAGAAATTTATTCTGTCAGAGGATTATGTGATATTGGGACTCTCGATCTAAGGAGCTAATGGAACTGAGGCTGTTGAATTTTTTTTAAGGAAATGGTAGATTCTTTTTAGGCAAAGGAATCAGGCGTTATCAAAGGTGGCCTGGAATAAGGGGTATTTGCAATTCAAAAGATCAGCCATGATCTTAATGAATGACAGAGCAAACTCAAGAGGGCCGAATGGTCTTGCTCCTATTTTGCTTGTTCTAATGGCTCGACCATATCATGATGATATGTTGTAGGAATTTAATTCCTTGGTTGCTTTGCAATCTTGAATGTCCCTCTCTTTCCCTTAAATACTAATATCAAATGCTTTATTTCCCTGCCCTGTGGATTTTCTCTCTCATTAAAACACAATGAGCATCTTGTTCAGGATGTGGACTCAACATTCAGCTGGGTAATTCCATGTTTCTGTTGGAATCTTCTTAGTTCTATTGCTTCAGAATTGTTTTCATTTCATTCAGTGCTGTTCTGATTTCTTTCATATTTAAATTGGTTGTCATTTGCTTAACTTGCTGCTACCACTTGTCATCACTTTGAGCTTCCTCCATTTGCAAGACTGTTAAAATATTGCCTAGGAGAAAGTGAAGACTGCAGATGCTGGGGATCAGAGTCAAAAGTGCGGCTCTGGAAAAGCACAGCAGGTCAGGCAGCATCTGAAGGACAGGAGGGTCGACATTTTGGGAATAAGCCCTTCATCAGGAACTCAATGCCAAAGGGCTTATGCCTGGAACATCAACTCTCCTGCTCCACAGATGCTGCCTGACCTGCTGTGCTTTTCCAGTGCCTCACTTTTTGACTGTTAAAGTATTGACCCCACTTTATTTTGTATTCATCCCCTTTCACTGAGCCTTACATGATTGTCCTGCAACATTGATTTTAAAATATTTGGGCAATATATGGGCAAACAAACTATCTTCAGAAGTTGCTATCCCCAACAAATCCAAATGTTACTTCAATCAACATCGCCAATGCATGTCAAATCAATTATAAATCATGGATTGATTCCTATGCTTGCATAATTCTCAGGGCTGAATATTTTTCAATAATTTAGTGTTGTCAAACTTTGAAAATTTCAGAGGAGGTTACAACATTTCCTCGTGGGGAGTCCAGCAATATCAGAGTTATCATCTTTCATCTCCTCTTCAGAAGTGTGTTAAGTCTCTTCTCGCATATTGGCAGAATAACTACATATAGATGAGACAGAATTATTGTTTTTATTCATACTGAGGGCTCAGGTGTGTCTGGCATTTATTGCTCATCCCTAGTTTCCTTGAAAGGATTGTTTGTGGGATCTCTTTTTTTTGTACTACTGGTGGTTTGACCACTTCAGAAGCCAGTTAAGGGATAGGGATAGAGGTCACATATAATTTACATCAGTTAATTTACATCAGATCTCATTTGATAAAGGTCAGAATGAATCAATTAGATTTTTCTTTGAAAATCTAACAGTTCCACTGATACGTTCAATGATAAACTTAAATTCAAATACACAAAGTGCCTAAGCTGGGATTTGAGCCTGGGTCATTAATACATTATCATAACGACAAGTCTGACTTTTGTTCTCATTTCCAAGGGTTGGGCCATGGACTTCTGTTTGATTGGTTTATGCCTTCGGGAAAAGTACTGCAATGGTTTGGCATTACCTTCTGTAGGATCGTTCACCAGGAATTTCTCCCAATCATATTGGCTGCCATTATCCCTTTTCCTCATAGCCCTGCAATCTGAATTCAGTTAGGTTTAACATCAAATGTACTCATATGAGTGCAATAAGATGTTTACAAGTTGCCACTGATGGCACCATCTTAGATACAAAGGATCAGAATCTAGGTACAGAATTTTAATTACAAAGCAGAAAAATAAAGATAGTAAAGTTTACAAGTTGAACATTATACTCCTTCTTACTAAAAAGGAGAAAAAAAACAAAGAAACCCAGTTAACAGTTCGACCCTACTGTCCGAAAGCACTTGGCCATGTTTGGCTGGCACTCTTCACAAGGACCCGACTTCCCCCGCTTTGGGTTTGACCATGACCTGCCTGATCCCACTTTCGCTGCCAGTTGTCCCATGCCACCTGAACCGACTGGTGGCCACCATCACCAAAAAGATGAAAAAGATGAACATGAAGATGAAAGAGAAAAGAAGAAAGAAAAGGAGAAAGAAGGATGCTGGGGAGAGGATGGACTCCAGGAGCCAGAATACTGCCGAACTTGCTGCTGCCATCTTGAAAAAAGTCTTTCCCTTTTTTGGAATATAGCAGATCATACTAACAACTAACCAAACTGCAATAATTGCAGTTATGCATTTCCCATTTAATAAGAGAATAGTGATCGATTATTGATGAGAATTCACTTTTTTTCTAGCTACATTCCCCTCATTGTGTGAAGAAGATTCCTCTTGAATATTTTCTGAGGAATTTTTCGATGCATATAAACAATCTATTGGAATCTATAGAAACTATGAACTTTGCTTGATGTGCTTCACTGACTGTACCAAAAACATTTTGGGAGTGAATCATCAGCCTAACACTCCGCTTTTCAATATGAGTGAAATGTTAGTGACATGAAAAAGATAATATGATCAGAAGCACCTCTGCACTGATTTCTTTGGATAGGCCTCAAAGGAAGTGTTCTGTACATAATTAATTTTCACTTTCCAATCCCTCTACACCCTCAATCATTTGTGTTGGTCTCATCTACATTTTCTCAGAAACTACAAAGTTACTTCAGCACTGTTGCATCTAGAACTGTACACAGTTTCCTCAGTGCTGCTGTACCAACAACTTATAAAGTGACAACTTACCTCAACAATTTTAATCCTTTATCACATCCCAGTACTTGATTTTCTTGATGCATTTGTAAGGTATAGGGTTAAAATTGTGCAGAATAAGGGAACAGGTGTTGCTTCTGCAAAGGTTTACATTATAAAGTTAGGCTGCGCATGCCAATACTAAACAGTGAGAAGCGAAAACAGGTAGAACTATCTATGACTAATAGGGCAGAGCAACCGTGTAGCAGGATGTACCAGGCATAGGAAAACAGAAGAAGCGAAAACAGGTAGAATTATCTATGACTAAGGCAGAGTGACCATGTAGCGGGATGTGCCAGTAACAGGAGAATAGTGTGCCAGTCTCAGGAGGGATGTAGCCAATGGAAGGAATTTAGTTTGGAGGATGATCGCACGAAGACAGCAAACTATGCCAGGATAGTCACATATAAGGAATGAGATAAATAAGAGTCAGGGGCGACAGGCTTAGAGTAATGGGAGAAGTAAACAGAGGCGGAGAGAAGCTAGACAAAGGTGGAGTGAAGCTAGAGCTTGTGATAGGCTACACGCTACGGCAAAAGTAACCAATGGGGTGAAAGGGGAGGACCGAGAGACGTAGCTGAGCAGCATAAATCAGAATGTAACCCTCAGATCGGGGTGCTTACTCATTAGGCACCCATTCTTGCAAGTACATATCAATAAAATTCACTGCTTCAGAATTTGACTCGGATTGAAATTTATTAATATGTGAGTTTTGATTCTTACACATTGTTGTGAGGGTTTCAACTTGTTCTCAATAGAGGCCCCCAAATTTTTTTCATTTTCAATAAATGAGTTTATTTCCTTACAGCTCATCTGTAAGTTTTAATTCCATTTGAAGCACTTTGCATTTCTTCATTAAATGTCATTTGTCACTTATTGCCAAATTCCTAAAGTTGTGCAAATATATTGTAACCTTTGGATTCTCTCACTTCATTTAGCTTTGCATCATTCAGAGGTGGATTGGCCATCCTAAATTGTCCAGTAGTATGCAGGCTAGGTAGGTTAACTATGGTAAATGTGAGGTTACAGAGATAGGGTGGGATAACCTTTGGAGGGTCAGTGCAGACTCAATGGACTGAAGGTTCTCTATGTGCATTGCAGGGATTTTATGATGCTATGAAATTAATCATGGTATTTATGTTTCCTCACTCTAGATCAGTAGAAGAGTCATGATGATGGAGGAACACCGGTGAATTTATGAATACATTAACTTTTAAGTTCAACATTTTTTTGAAAAAGGGCATTTTAGCTCAAAGGTGATTGTATATGTAAATTTAGTGGCTGTCTGGAGAGAAAGGTCCTTAAATTTCACAACTGATGAGTCATAGAGTCATGGAGTCCTACAGCACGGAGACAGGTCCTTTGTCCCAAACCAGTCCATGCCAACCAAAGTCTCTGTCCACGATAACCCCATTTCCTTGTACTTGGCACATATCCTTCTAAACCTTTCCTACCCATGTATTTGTCTAAATGCCTTTTAAATGTTGTTAATTTACCCACTTCAACCATTTCTGTTGTCAGTTTATTCCATATTCATACCATCCTCTGTGTAAAAGGATTGCCCCTCAGTTTCCCTTTTATTCTTTCCCCTCTAACCTTAAACTGATGTGCTCTAGTCCTCAATTCCCCAAGCCTGGGAAAAAAGACTGAGTGCATTCACCCTATCCATGCCTCTCATGATCTTATACACCTCAATAAGGTCCAAACTCAGTCTCCTATGCTGTAAAAAAAACTGTCCAAGCTTGTTCAACCTCTCCCTATTAACTCAGACCCTTGAGTCCTGGCAACTTCCTTGCAAATGTCTTCTGCACTTCTTCCAGTTTACTAACATCCTTCCTATGACAAGGTGACCAAAACTGAACACAATACTCCCAGTGTGGCCACACCAACATCCTGTATAACTGCAACATAACTTCCCAACGTCGAAACTCAATGTCCTGGCTGACAAAGGCCAGTGTGCCTTCTTCACTGCCCTGTCTACCTATGACTCCACTTTCAGAGATCCAATGCACCTGGATTCCAAGATCTCCCTGACGTTTCAAGGAAGATTGAATGGGATTGTGGAGCCAATGAACTGACAATGGCCAACTCCGTGGACCATACAGGTAAGGTCCTCCTGACTGTGACCAATTCCCTTGGCTGATACAGGAGCCCGCGTGGGATTTATATATTCCCCATGGACTTTGGTTAGGACTACTCCCCAAAACTATGGGGACATGTCTGCCTGCTGGCAGGATATGTAGTGTGTTTGGTACATGGGAAGGTTGAGATTGAAGTAGTAGATTACTGTACAGCACCCACTGGGCTGACCAAGCTGCCTGCTTTCATGACTATGCTAATTGGATTGAGCAAGCTGGTAGGGGCTAATTGAGTAAGTGCTAAGACACTTCCTGAAGAAGGGCTCATGCCCGAAACGTCGATTCTCCTGCTCCTTGGATGCTGCCTGACCTGCTGCGCTTTTCCAACAACACATTTTCAGCTAAGTGCTAAGACAGTAAGCCATCGTTCCCAAAAAGCTGATTTGAGTCAGATGCCTTTATCCCCGTGTACAAAGTGCCTCACAGCAGTGTTCCAATACAAGCTACTGCTGCAGCCTGCAACACAGGTGCAGTACATACAGAGGGCACTGCCAGTACATAGTACAACTGTTTTGTGATAGGCTGACAGATGCCTATTTTCAATGTGGAGGAGTGCATGTGACTGGTGTCGGTATATTAATCCCAAGGCTGCGGTTTAGTCACAGCTAACATAGACATGTTTCAGAGCAAGTCGCAAGCTGAATCTGCCAGGAACACACTCTGGTCTCCTTGTCAAGTTTTCCGGCCATCTATCTTGTTGGTGAGTTTGATAAGATGGAAGGCTGAGTATTAATGAGGGAAGTTGTGCTGTAAAGAATGGGTTTAACAGTAAAAAATGACTGTCATTTTATATCTTGGCACACAGCTTTTGAAAAGCATAAAACATGAGCAAGATGATCTTGATGTTTTGATATCAAGATGGACCTTGCCACACATGTCGCCTAATTCCACCCAATGCATCCTCTGGTTGTAAGTCATTCCAATCTGGGTTTGACATGGGTCTGTCTTTCCGTGAACTTCGTGCATCAGCTTGTGCTTACATGCGGCGACTCGTAACCTCATGAACTCATAGACCTTTACAGCACAGAAGGAGGCCATTCTGGTTACCATGCTGATCTGATAACATTAATCCTATTTTACAACTTTTGGCTCATAGTCCTGGAAGCTATGGCAATGCAAATGATTATCTAAATGCTGCTTAAACATTACAAGAATTTCTGATTCAAACATGCTTTCAGGTAATCAACGTCCCACCACCCTCTGAGTGAAAAAAACCTCTCCTCAATGCTCCCTTTAGCCTTCCATTTAACTTAAATCTTAACCTCTAGTTACTGACACCTCTATTAATGGAGAAATTGCCTTCTTATCCACCCTATCAGTATCCCTCTCAACCTGCACTACTCCATGAAAGACAACTGCAAGCTATCCAATCTTCCCTGATAGCCTAAATCCTCCAGTCTCCTCTGCACTCTCTCAAGTGCAATCATGTCCTTCCTGTAGTATGGTGACCAGATCCAAATGCAGCGCTCAATTTGTGGCCTAACCAATGGTTTATACAGTTCCAGCATAACTTCCCTGCTCTTGTATTCTATGCCTTGGCTAATAAGGGTAAGTACCCCATATTCCTTCTTGATCACCTTTATCTAATTGCTCTGACACCTTCAATGATCTGTGATATGCAAATCAAGTTGCCTCTGATTTCAGTACTTTCCAGGATTCTTCTTTTCTCTTCATTCACAGGATATAGGCGTCACTGGCTAGGCCAACATTTATTACCCATCCCTCATTGCCCAGAGGGCAGCTAAGAGTCAGCCATTATTGCTGTCGGTCTGGACTCACTTGTAGGTCAGACCAGATAAGGATGTCAGACTTCCTTCCATGAAAGATATCAGTGAACCTGAAGGGTTTTCCATGGTCACCATTAGACACTTAATTCCACACTTTGTTTTTAAAAGTGAATCTAAATTTCACTATCTGTCATGGATGGATTCGTCCTGGGAATACAGATCATTAGCAGGTCTCTGGATTAATAGTCTAGCAATAATGCCACATCGCCTACAAAGCATACAGTAATCCTTTGCCTTGTTAGCCCTCACAAGTACATTATCTCAATTTTCCATGTTGTGTTCTGTTCTGCCCACCAGATCGAATTATTAACAGAGTTAACTGTTACTGAACTGACTCAGCAGGTTGTGAAGAAGGGACTTGAAACATTAACTGTTTTCTTCCTACAGATGCTGCCAGACCTGCTGAGTTTCTCCAGCAATTTCAATAAATCTGCAAGTAGCTGCTCTCAGTCCATTTGGGTCAAATTATTTCATAGTGAATCTAGTCATTCCCCAGTTCAGAACTTTTATTTCTGGCCCATCCTCTGCCATTTCCATAGCTATCTTAATCCAACTGAGTTGTAATCACTATATCCAAAATGCTTCACTACAAATACATCTTTCACTGGACCAGGCTCATTTCCAAATATCAGATCTGCAACTGTCCCCTCCTTTGTTTGGTTTTCCACGTACTAGCTAAAAAAGGAAACAATTTAGGTATTGTGTTTCTTCCTTACCTTGCTCACTAAAACTATCCCACTTAATATTGGATAGTTAAATTGCCCAATTAACAATGCCTTTACTATTGTTACATTTTTCTGAAATTTGATCTTCTATCTCTCCTTGACTGGTTTCTGGAGCATTCCTTGCTGTTTTTGCCATTACTGCTATTTATTTTGTTGTGCTCTGTGGTAGCTTCTTGTTGAATCTTTGGAGCCAGATTTCTTGCCTGGGCAGCTCCAGTGTTACTTCAACTGCATGCCCTGCACTGATTTCGGAATGTGGGGCAGCTTCATGGTGGCTGAACTACCCTACATTTGCTTCACAGCTTGTTTGCTTTTTGTCTCCTGACTACAGCATGTTATAAGGATTTCTGCACCAAACGTTTTCAGGTGCCAATGGATAAAATGGCTTCACGTTTCCTGCCATTTGCCAGCAGTGAGATGAAGCAGTGACCTTTTATTCTCCAAGAGAAGTCTTTTTGGAATGCTTACATGGGTGTTCAGGTAATTACCAACTCCATCATCCACTCCAAATGTTCAGCCTTTGAAAAGAAAATCACTCTTGTTGTCCTGGCTATTTATTTACAACTGTGGCTTTTACCTGTGAGACATGAAATCAAAGCCAAGAATTCTAGAGTTGACTCTTGCATGTAGCGCATCCTCTGACACTTTTCATACCTCTTTCCTGTCCTCTTTCACATAAGCCTGAGGTGTTGATTCAATGTACCCCTCAATAACAACTATTAATAGCATCTTCACAGCTTGTTCAAATGGTTCAATAACCACTTAGCTTACTCTTTGAAGTTTTGTTTTATTCTTTGTTCAAAATGTTTGAAGTTGGATAGAAAATATCTTATTGCCACTGAGGAAACGTAATAAAGGTTCATCAGACTTGTTCCTGGGATATCCTATGAAGAGAGATTAAGTATATCCTGGCATATCTCCTTAACCAATGAGATCTATAGATTGATAAATAAAAAGGAGGAAAAACTGAGAAAGAGGAAGAATTAATCTGGATAAATTCAGCGAAGCTAGTACAGAGAGAGAAGTGTAAATTGGAAAAGAAACTTTGGATAAGAGCGAGAAGAGAAAGGATGATAATTTGCACTTAATTAACATTTTTAAACATATCAATGATCTTGTTGTAATGAAAAAACACATTATGCTGACTGATTACACTGATTTATGGAATATTTTATGATTGTGACTGTGCAAGTTAATTACAGCATAAATTTAAATTAAAACTAGCCACTAAAATTTGTATACAGATGCACAATAGCACTGTAACAGACACGGGAAAGAATCAAAGAGTGAACTCTCAAATTTTCCTCCTTTCTTTCTATCTGTAATGAAGGTACTTTAATTTCGATTTGGCTGAAATATTTTCCAAACCCCTGCTTGTTTGTCACCTGTCTCTACCTTTTACATTGAATTTTAAACAAGGAATATTACTTATTTATTCACACTCTTGCCATAGAAAGCCTTCTTGCTACTTAATGCAGACCACCAGGAGAGATACAGCAAAATAAAACTGCTTTCACTTCTACAAAATCACTATGTGATTGTAAGGATCCTTAGAGTGGGGAGAGCTTTTCCACTCTGGGATAGAGGTTAGGCCAGTCCAGAGAGTTGGAGATAGGACTCTGATGAGTTTGGTTTGGAATTTCAGAAACACAGCAAGTCATGAGGGTTTCCTACTTAACCCTTATAGCTGCAGAACCAATGTTCCCTTTCCAGTTTAGTTCAGATTCTTTCAAAATAGGTTTTGAAAGTAACAAATAACTTACACCTCCAATACCAGGACAATTGCAATATAATAGAGGCAGATTGATATACTTAGCATTTCTGTGTGCATGATTGATTTTGTTAGATTTTCTTTGGTACCTAGAAGATTTGGATTCAGACAGTCTGGGGCCTGTTGTAGTTGTTGTTTGTTTGGGTAAGTCCTGACAAAGCCAGGTCTAGTATTCCACAAGGATGTTGTCTAGTTATGTCCATTGTAATCCATTTCTAGCACCTTGGCCAAGCTGTCGTTCCAAAAGTCAGGATTCCTATGGCTCCCATCTTGAAGATCAACAGTCTCTTTAAAGAGGGAATACAGATTTTTATTTTGTTTTAAAGTAGTAAGTACAGTTGAGAAGTAAGCTGAATAAAGAGAGTCTGTAAGGTGCGGCCTATGGAACCTTGGCGAATTCCTATATTTATGCAGTACATCTACTAGATGACATTCACTGCTGCTACTGTGTGATGGTGATAGAGAGAGTGTCTGTTTATGGATATGGTGCCAATCAAGTGGTATATGGGCCAACGATATCCAATACCATGGGAATGTCCTGTCAGCCAAAGCAGCTATTACTGAAGAGATCCAGCATCACTTCTAAATTGCTAGCACAGCCTTTGGCTACCTGAGGAAAAGGGTTTTCAACATCAGATCTGACACCACGATCATAGTTTTCAGAGCTGTGTTGGCTCCCCCACCCCCACATGGTTTTGAGATGTGAACTGTCTACAGCAGAGACCTCAAGGCACCGGTGCAGTCCCACCAATGCTGACAGCACAAGATTCTGCAAATCCACTGGGATGGCAGACACACCAACCCCAGAGTCCTCGAACAGGACAACATCTCCAGAATTGAGGCACTGACCCACCCTTGATTGGTTGCGATGGGCTGGGCATGTCGGCCTCATGACCAACATGAGATTCCCCAAGCAGGTGCTCTCTCCCCAGCTCCAAAACAGCAGGCGAGCCCCAGGTTGACAGAGGAAGCACTACATCCATACCCTCAAGGCCTCACTGGGGAAGTGCTGCATTCCCACAGACACCTGGGAATCACTAGCCCAAGACCATCGAAAGAAAAGGAGGAACATCCGGGAAAATGTCAAGCAACTCGAGGCTGGCCGTTGGGAAAACGTGGAAGCCAGGAGAAAGGAACGCACTGCCACTCCAACACCCCACTCACCGTGAGAACCACCTGCTCTAAGTGTAACCAAGCCTGTGGTAGCCGCCTCAGTCTGTACAGCCACTTATAGATTCACCCTGAAAGGAGAAGAGAGTTCTCCTTATCTGCGAGGGACTGCCGATGGTAATGCTTTGTCCTGGATGGCATAAAGTCTCTTGAGTGTTGTCAGAGCTGCACTTGTCTAGGTAAATGGGGAGTATTCCATTGGATTCTTACAGATGGTGGACAAGTTTTGAGGAATAAAGAGGCGAGTTACACTCTGTAAGTTTCCTAGCTTCTGACCTGTTGTTATAGTTAAAATATTTACATGGCTAGTCCAGTTCAGTTTCTAGTAAATGGTAACAGCTCTTCTTCACCTCAATGGGTTTGTGGTCCCTTGAGAAAGTTGATTCCCATGAGTATTTCAAGCCTTATCCCATTAACTATATGGTTTATTTAGACTGAGGAATGATGCTTACCAATATCTCATCAAAATACTCACACAACTCATGATGTTCCCTGAAATCCATGCTGGCTTTCCTCAATTCATCAACATTTGCACAAGAGAATGCTATCTTTGTCTCGACATATTGTTTCTAAAAGTGTTCCCAAAGTTAAACTACTAGGCCTCTGTTTGCAAATTTAATCTTTGCAATTCCACAGTCCTCTGGCACCATTTGCATATCCAAGGAGGGCTGAGGGTCCTTAACCAGTGCGTTTGCAATTTTAACAATTGCTTCCTCCAGTATCCTTGGATACATCTCAGTTGGTCCTTGTGATTTATCAATTTTAAGTACAGCCGGTATTCCAATGCGTCCTCATTAACAGCTTTCAGCCCATCTAAAATTTCAACCACTTCGTCTTTTACTAATGACTTGGGTAGCATCATCCTCCTTGGTCAGTGCGGGTGCACTCCTTTGGAAAGAGGTGGTTATCTGGCAGGTGTTGGACCAGTGAGGTATGAGTTGTAAAGTAGACACTAAGGCATAGGGAGGTGAAAGCCGTAGGATGGACATTATGAAGGGTTAAGTTTACAGACAGACCACAGAGAGACTCAAAGAACAAAAGGAGCTTGGCGAGGATCGGATGACAGCAAGAAAGAAATTGCGACGGAGAGGAAATTCAGATGAACATGAGTTCACGTGGAATAAAGTTTGGAGTCAAGGAAAATGCCACAAAATGTAAGTCAATGAAATTTATTGGAGGAAAGGATGGATGGAACACGTCATTCATTCCTTTTTTTTAGATTTCTTTCTGTAGGAAGTTAGATTTAACCAAGCAGATTTTTAATGAATTAATTCCAACTAACTAGTATTCTTCAATGATTGATGTGGTCTTTTAGGGATAGATATTTCATCAGCCTAGTTACCAAGTGGACAGGGATGTTGCCTGCTTACAGCAGCACGTTAAACACCTGTAACTCAGGCTTCAGAGCATTAATATTGTGCCATACAATTCATTTTTCCACCCGAAGCACTCATTCAATAAATGTCATTCCCAGATAATATATATTAACCAGAGCATTTGTTAATATTGCTGGCTGTCTACTGCGCACAATCCCAGTCTCTCTTCTATATGAGATCTATTGACTAAAGGCTGAAGTCTGTTTCTATATACCAAACTTTAATTCAACATGCGGTCAAACACTTCAATGTTTGTTGAAGCTAAATATACAGTCATAGAGTCATAGAGATGTACAGCACGGAAACAGACCCTCCGGTCCAACCCGTCCATGCCGACCAGATATCCCAACCTAATCTAATCCCATTTGCCAGTACTTGGCCCATATCTCTCTAAACCCTTCCTACTCATATACCCAGCCAGATGCCGTTTAAATGTTGCAATTGTACCAGCCTCCACCACTTTTTCTGGCCGCTCATTCTATACACGCACCACCCTCTATCTCACCCTAAACCTATGCCCTCTAGTTCTGGACTCCCCCACCCCAGGGAAAAGACTTTGTCTATTTATCCTATCCATGCCCCTCATGATTTTATAAACCTTTGCAAGGTCACCCCTCAGCCTCCGACACGCCAAGTAAAACAACCCCAGCCTATTCAACCTCTCCCTGTAGCTCAAACCCTCCAACCCTGGCAACATCCTTGTAAATCTTTTCCGAACCTTTTCAAGTTTCACAACATCCTTCCGACAGGAAGGAACCAGAATTGCACGCAGTATTCCAAAAGTGGCCTAAGCAACGTCCTGTACAGCTGCAACATGACCTCCCAACTCACACCAAACATTGAGATTATAAAAGATGCTTTGCCACAGAAGATGTGCATAATACAGTTGAATGAGTCCAAATGTGTCTCTTCATCTTCCAGTCTGTTACTGTGGTTTGACTCTGATTATTTATTGTAAGTTACAATAATCACATAGGTTTGATATTACCTAACCCTTTACTCCAGTCTCAATCTTCATTCCCACATCTCGTGGTCTTGTCAGAAACATAGCAGCAGACCAGAAAATGAACTATATCATCAAAGCGACAATATTACATCTCCAGTCTAGAAATAAAGTGAATCACAGTGTAAATACGTGTGACTGTACTTTCAGAGTGCCTTTTGTATAGATATTATGTTGTGAGTTACTTGTACAGTCTGTAACTCCAAAACTTAATTATAGAGCTTAAAATGGAACCTTAGCATGAGTAATACTTCTGTGTAAAATACATTTTAGTTTAATTTCTTGCATTCCTCTAGTTTCTGGGAATTGTATGTGATCTCTCTGTCAATGAATTAATAATCCGTTATAAGTCGTGCCTTCAAAATCTACATATACTTGGAATATAAACCAATCTGTCTTTTCAACTGTGAAATGCTGCTTTTATATTTGAGTGAGCCTTAAATCCGCATTACATAAATGCATACTTAACTGACTGGTACCTTATAACCGGATGCAAAAGACCTAGTAGGTGATGCAGGCTGAGTTAGAAAGATGTGTAGACTTCTAAGGTACATCTAATCCATTTCAAAATGTGACCACCGCACCCACTTTAGACAATAAGACATGAGTGTGTTGAGTCCGCTCTGCCATTCAATGAGATCATAGCTAATCTGAATCCTCAATGATAATTTCCTTCCTTTACTCTTTAACCATCGATTTCCATACTATTAAAAATCTGACTATCTGACTTGAATAATACAACCTCTACAGCACTCTGCAGCAAAGAACTTTATGGATTTAGCCCATAATTTACCTTCATTTTTGGAGGGACTATTTGAGGCTTTGTCTCATTGTAATATAGGATTTAGGAAAATAACTAAGCATTTTAGCACTGGGAGCCTCCTGTGTCATTCAATACAATCAAGTTCAAAAAATCACAGAACACCGGGTTATAGTCCAACAGGTTTATTTGGAAGTACTAGCTTTCGGAGCACTGCTCCTTCATCAGGTGGTTGTGGAGCAGGATCATAGAACACAGAATTTATTGTAAAAGATCATAGTGTCATACAACTGATGCAATATAGTGAACAAACTTAGATTGCTGTTAAATTTTTCATCTTTTTGAACGTCTAACTCAAGATTAGAATACATACAGAAAATTCCTACTAATAGTAATAGAACCAGTCTGACTCAAGATTGGAATACAGACAGATGCTAACCTCACACCTTTAATGCATTGTCTGAGCTGAGATGTCACTTTATTTTTATAAACCCTTAAGTTATCTCGGGAATGTGACTTGGAGAAAGTTCTGGGATTTGCATATTAATGAATCAAAACCTGCAACCAATTCTAAAAGATAAAAGACTTAACAGCAAGCTAGGTTTGTTCAATATATTGCATCAGTTGTATGACACTGTGATCTTTTACAATAAATTCTGTGTTCTATGATCCTGCTCCACTAGCTACCTGATGAAGGAGCAGCGCTCCAAAAGCTTGTACTTCCAAATAAACCTGTTGGACTATAACCTGGTGTTGTGTGAGTTTTAACTTTGTCCACCCCAGTCCCAACACTGGCACCTCCACAATAAGATCTAGGCTGATCTGAGTGTGATCTTAATACAATCCTCCTGTCTAACACCTGCCCCCACCTTTCCAACCCTCTGCTAGCTCTTCACCCAATTGTCTATCAAAAGCCTTGGATGAATTCAATGGCACAGCCTCCATTACTTATTGGAGAAGAGAATTCCACAGACCAACAACCATCTGAGTGAAAGAAAAGTCCCTAATTCAGGATAGACTCAAATTATCAAAAGACAAAACTATGGAATATAAAATTTATACAGTATGGATGTAATTATCATATAATTCACAACTGTGTTAAAAATTGCAGTAAGTCTTGAGTTTTGATTATGGATGTCTATGTTTAAAAGGGTATGACTGGTTCTCCCCCTGAAAAAAACAGTATGCCTCAGTCCAGCTTTGACTTCGTGGAGACTTGCATTTCTTGCCAAACAAGCCAGCTGCCTTGTCTATCTGCAAGGCTGGTTTTTATTAAAGGTACATTTTCTTTAGGAGGGGAAGGCAAATTCTCAAACATGGGAGACTTTCAATGAAGGCAATCAGGAGTCTCTTTTTTTACTCTTTGTTACATTTACCTCTTATAACATTTAATGATTATTATGAAACATTCCAAAAAACTTAGACATTTGGAAACAATGCTACATGTACAATGTTGCAATTTGTCCTGTCAGACCTTCACTCTAAATGGCAGAATGGGCAAGAAGGCAAGTCCATTGGATAATCAATTCTGATAATTTTACACAATGTCTCTTTCCCTAATAAATTGGAGAAAATTTAATGAGGAAGCAAATAGTTGGACCTTGAGAAATGGTATGATTTTGAGACATCTGATTTCAAATAAATGTCAATCTCCCCTAACAATAGAATGGAATGTTCTGAAATTGACAAGCTCGCTGAAATTGATTTTAGGACACTTATGAGCTTTAAGAAGAAGAAAAAAACGAAACAAAGATCAGAAGTTTTCAAACAATTACTTTCAATCCCAGTCTCCAATACAATAGCAAAAGGTTTTCAGCTTAATGACTCATCCTTGGAGCCAAAAAGGAACCAATTAAATGAAAACCTTGTGAAATATGTGCACCTGAAGCATAATACTTCAGCTTACCTTCAGGAGAGCTTCAAAAATTAGTGAGAAACAGTTAAATATACCCATAAGGGAAAGAAACTGTGAATAAAGGCACTTGATTGGAAGGGAGCCAAAATTTACAAGGTAAATGAAATCACAGTTGTTCCTATTTTCAAATGTCATATGACACACTATCATATGACCAACCCTCCAAAATACCTCCAGCTAGAGTAAGCAATCTTGATTCAGTCAGCCCATTCCAATCACAAGGGTCTGAACTACTGTATAGCAATTTGTGAGTGTCGAAATGTGAGGTGACTGGGGCGGAGGGTAGGAAATATCCTGTTTGGTGGTATGTGAGGGTGGGTAGCAGGATTGCTCTGACAAGTTTTAAGTTAGAAGCTAGCAGGCAAAGAAGGACCAACCGATTAATGGCATATGTGAGTCATCGTGCTGATGGCTTGGCAAAGCACCATTTTTAAACACATTCAGACAGGCAAGTGATGGGAGTGAAACAGGAAAAGAGTAAATCAAACAATACCTGGGAGTCATAGCCTCAAGAAGTGAAAGGTAGTCATAATTAAAATGAACTCCATTCCCCCTTTACCATGACACTCTGGACACTATGTAAAGATGGGCATCTCCTGGAGCTCCTGTTTGTTTTATCAGAATTCTATGACATTTCATATTCACATATAGGTGGAAATGTTAAAGATCTCTATGAAAGGTCAGCAAGTCTGCCATTGATGGAGAACTTCTAGATTTGGTGGTCCATTGCACTTGTCCTGCTATCAACTGCCTGTTCATCAGATAGCCATGGGGTTTTGTACTATGGGCATCACCGACTTGTGACCTGGGCGGTGTGGCCTCATCTCCATCAGTTGGCACCTACTGAGGCACCTCCTGCTGTGAGGATTCTGTTCACTCAGTGCATCTCTTTGGCTCCCACGCCACTGCCCTCCGCAGTAGCTCATCATACATAGTGGAGATTGCAGGTTACAAGAAACATCGGGATGGCCAATTTATCACAATTGCAACCCATCGGACAAATCAGGCCAAGAAGACAATTGGCTTTGGCATGGCAGAGGAAGCTGCTGTGGGATTCTCTCGATAGTGCACAATGAAGGGGCTCCCCCAAATCTATTGAAGAATCTGAAATAATTTTCAAAGACCAATAACCTATCCAGGTGGTATGTAATCATGTGCCAGTTGTGTGTGCCCTCTTCCTGTGAGCTGGCATCATTTAAAGAAATCAGCAACTTTGTTTTCAGTGAATGTCCTTTGTCCCCTCATGGTTCAATTCCTTAAGGAATTCCTGTTTTATTCCTTAAGAGCTTCGAGCTCATTGTGAAGCTTCTGGTTTTACATCCTGGGTTCTTTTCATTCAGTCAAGGTTTTAAACATCTATTGGCCTGGTATATTTTCATAAACTGTTCTCATTACTGTCCAGCCTCCTCAACATTTTTGTTTTAGCTTTCTGTGCATGCTGGACCTCTTCCATGTACTAATCAGTGGTTGTTCATCATTCTGCTTGAATTCTTTCACCGGAGCATTGCTGGTGTCACTGATTTCTGAAACAATTGTCTCAGGAGGGGTTTGCAGCTTCTTGTAGTGTGTACTGTACATCTCCACCTGATAATGAAGGTCTGTCATTCTCTCCACAGCCAAAGCCAATGTTTCTGTAGCGGCTCATATTTCACCCGGCTTCCTTTCCTCTCCTTCTCTTTCAGCACTTCATTTGTCATTGTGGGCTGAGTCGAGGTATCTCAGAGATGGGAGTTGGGTCATGTCTCATGGTCAGTACACTTTTTAATAGATATGTTCATGATATCAATAATAAATCATAAGTTGAGACCTGAGGTTATGAAAGTCTCTTTATCCCAGGATCATTTGAAGCATGACACTGTTCAAGAAGCATACTGTCCTCTGTAACTTAATAACTTGATGTTAGCCCAGATGCTAATGCTCCTGTAGGTGTAACCCACTCAATTTTGCAAAACTCGCAACAGCGTGTCCAATATTAGATGTGATTCTGCAATTGGACAGCATTGGATACATAATCCTAATGTATGAAGAATTATTCTGACAACGAATTTAGGATTGCTAGTCAGGCTCACAATGTGGTGGACTTCCTTATATGATATCCATATAGACGGATACACATTTGCAGTAAGAAACAACATGAATATTTATTGTGCCTGCTTCAATTACAGAAATGGTGACAGCCATTCACTATTCATTTTTCAGAGTAATACTTTTAACCAATTAGTCACAACCTGGTTTAAAATCTAATGATGCCAAACAATCAATCATCATTAATTAATGCTTACTCCATGGTAATGTCTTACCAATCAGAGCCCATTGGCCAATAATAGGATACAGATGAACCTCAATTATCCGGCATTCGATTAACCAAACGAAATACTTCCCGGCCGTGTCCTTTGCATAATCGCGGTTCCTCTGTATTCTCCTTTCATGTCATATAAATGTCAGTTTTCCTCTTGAGTTGGTATTCTTGCAATTTGTCCTGATGAGGGCAAATTGAAAGGTTTCAATAAAATGTGTATTTTCTGTAATAGTTGGTTTCTGTACTAACAAATGGCTGTCTTCTGATCTACTGCATCCAAATTTGAACTCGGGAATTTTGTAGTGTAAAGTCCGGAAATTCATATTTTTTCTGTTTTCTTGATTGTGAACAGAAATGGGAAGGAAAACTGATTTATAAACCAAAGATTGTAGAAGGGACTGCAGCACATTTTAAAAGTGAGTTGTAAGCACATACTGTCGGTACTGCTTATACTATTGTTTGCTCAAGTAGTAGAGAAGGTTTAGTTGCAGATGAACTGACACCGCGGAACGTATCCAAAATGAGATTTGGCTAACAAGAGTAATTGTTTGGGATATGGAGTATTGACCATTTGTTGATGATAATGGCCTTCTGCCTGCCAACAACGATGTGATTGGCTCCTAGGTTGCTGAACAGCTTGTGGGTGTGACAATTAGGCAGAAGCCACCTGACTCCAGAAAGGAAAGTGTTGCATCATTTCACTGCAACAAAAAAACCCTAAAGCCTGAGAAAGTCAGTTTATTTATCCGCAGTCATTGCAGTAAGCTATCACTTTTAGCCAACAAGTCAGAAGCTTGATAAGTTGTGAACCAGTCATTACTGCAAGGAAATGATATGAACTGTGGAGGGGGTAGCATTAATGCAATAGTCCGGGGGTAGGTGGGTTGCTGGGGGCGAGAGACTGCTGATTGTGTAGATTACGTGATTGGAATGGCAGTGCAATGTGTCTAACTGCTAGAAAAGAAAAAAAAACAGACAGTCCCAAGAGAGTGAGGGAAGGGGAGAGAGGACATGGTGACAGAGAATGTAACAAGGAAAGCTAAAAGAAGAGGAAGGAATAGGAGTGGGTTCACCATCTGAAGGTGTTGAACTCAATATTAAGTCCAGAAGGTCGTAAAGCGAAGTTAATGAACAACAAGTGCTGACAAGCCAAAAGGATAATTCCAGCAAACCCTGTGGACAGAGACCATTGAGCAGCCTTCCCAGTTTTAACTTAAACCCTTAGCACCAACATTTTTTGCATGTGTGTGTTGGAGAATTATATGTTGGTGGTTCATAATTGTTTACCTGTAGCTAGAATCTATTTATTTGAAATAAATAGCAATTCTGATTAAGTACAGAAATCTGCTTTCTGTCAACCTGAGTCTAAAAAAACAGGTAAATAGTGGAATTGTGAGTACTTTAATAAAGTCTTTAACTTTTGTGGCATCCCCAGGAATAATGGAGCTTGATTTCTAGCACAATACCTCAGTGAGGTTGAACAGTGGTCATGCTGACAATATGTCTTTGGCCTTTCCTCTCTTACTATCAATCTGGCACTCACTGTGGAAGAAAATTTGCCACAAGATGGACAGAAATTTGCATGAAAGTCATTTTGTCATAAAGCAATCTTCACAGCAAAACTTAGATTGTGACACAATGTTTTCAGAATAAACTAAGGAATTTGCTTTTGCAAGAAATGATCTTGTGGTTACAAGCTCATTCTCAGCTCCCCAACCCCTAGACTACATCTGGTATGAATTGTCTATTGTACTAATTATCTGTTTCTGCCTAAAGTAAGCCTGCAGTAGAAGATAACATTCATTTACAGATTTGAGAAATGTAGACTTGCAATATGTATGTAGCAGCTGCATGAACTGACCATTACCCTTATGTCACCTTATGACTGCCCCTAGGTTGCATAACTAACGGACAGTGTGCTCATGATATACTATATAACCTATGGCAATCTGTATTTTGACAGACTATATCAAACTTCTCTGACGGAAGATGTTCTCCCATGCCCATGAATAAAAGCTGTTAAGTACTTTAGCTGATTGGATCAAAAATTGGCCATCTGAAAGAAAACAGAGGGTGGTGGTTGATGGGAAATATTCATCCTGAAGTTCAGTTACTAGTGGTGTACCGCAAGGATCTGTTTTGGGCCCACTGTTGTTTGTTATTTTTATAAATGATCTGGATGAGGGCATAGAAGGGTGGGTTAGTAAATTTGCAGGTGACATTAAAGTCAGTAGAGTTGTGGATAGTGACGAAGGATGTTGTAGATTACAGAGGACATAGATAAGCTGCAGAGCTGGGCTGAGAGGTGGCAAATGGAGTTTAACGCAAAATGTATGAAGTGATTCACTTTGGAAGGAGCAACAGGAACACAGTGTACTGGGCTAATGGTAAGATTCTTGGCAGTGTAGATGAGCAGAGAGATCTCGGTGTCCAGGTACATAGATCCTTGAAAGTTGCCACCTAGGTTGATAGGGTTGTTAAGAAGGCATACAGTGTGTTAGCTTTTATTAATAGAGGGATTGGGTTTCGGAACCATGAGATCATGCTGCAGCTGTACAAAACTATGATGCGGCCATGTTTGGAGTATTGCGTACAGTTCTGTTCACTGCATCATAGGAAGGATGTGGAAGCTTTGGAAAGGGTTCAGAGATTTACTAGAATGTTGCCTGATATGGAGGGAAGGTTTTATGAGGAAAGGCTGAGGGACTTGAGGCAGTTTTCATTTGAGAGAAGAAGGTCGAGAGGTGACTTAATAGAGACATACAAGCTAATCAGAGGGTTAAATAGGGTGGACAGGGAGAGCCTTTTTCCTTGGATGGCGATGGCTAGCACGAGGGCACATGGCTTTAAATTGAGGGGCGATAGATATAGGACAGATGTCAGAGATAGTTTCTTTACTCAGAAGGTAGTAGGGGTGTGGAACACACTGCCTGTGACAGTAGTAGACTCGCCAACTTTAAGGGCATTTAAATGGTCATTGGATAAACATATGGATGAGAATGGAATAGTGTAGGATAGATGGGCTTCAGCTTGGTTCCATAGGTCGGCACAACATCAAGGGCTGAAGGGCCTGTACTGCGCTGTAATGTTCTATGTTCTATGTTAATGATAATGGTCTACTGGTCAAGTGTTTGTCAGGGATCAATTGAGTCTGTGTGTTGTTTTATTTAACAGTAGAGTACATATGAAGCAGGCAATGGAGCAAACCAACTGATTTCTGTCCGTGTGTAGCTTGCAGACCTGCGGAGACTGAATGCCAGATAGATTCACTTTATGGCATACACAAAGCATGTGGAGTCCTTGAACTGAACTCTTTTAAAATTAAGGTACATGGAATACTCCCCTCAATAGCTCATCTCCTCTGCCCATTCTGAGACATCCTCAGGTACCTGGGCCCAGATTTACAGGACCTGTTTGCAGTCCCAGATCGCTGTGCTGCATAAGAGAATGGTTTCAGGCAGATAAAATCCCTGGCCCTGCTCCCAACATTTATGTCAGTGCCTTACATAGGGATTTGCCCTTTCCTGCCCCATTTTACCTGGCAGTTTTCTAGAAAAGCAAGAAATCAGGCTTCCTTCAGGTTAAAAAATAAAAAGGGATGTATAAATGGAGGCACACAGCCTCCTGAAAGCATTTCAATGACCGACCCACCTCCGGGGAATAGATTGGTCACACACCTCAGACTCACCTCTACTCAAACCATCAGTGATCGTATGGGAGATGGATTAGGCCGTACGGGTTTGAAATATTAATTTCCCATATGCACTAAATTCAGCTTCTTTTAAGAATTAAAATTGACCTCACTGTGTCTCCAGTTTCGAACGATATACTGAATCCTAATGCAAACATATGTCAGCCAGTTTTCCAGAATGTCTCTTGTACAGATACTCTTGTACTGCTTTTGCAGTCTTTCATTCTTCACTTCTAACTTAACGCTTCTATAATGCAAAGACGTATTTAGTTCTTTTCAATCTTGATCTCTATCAATCAGATCAAACTTTCCACCTCCTGTGTAGAATGTAAAACAAATGCATCTTGCATGCATGATCTTGTGGCTAAGAGCAGATACACATCCACTGTTAACCTCACAAGGATGGAAATGGTGACAACCCTTGTCGCAAGTCCTTAAGCATATACTACAGTTCCCTAATGAGCTCTGCCAACAGCCTTGAACTGGTTTGTGAAATTCTCTGTTTGAATTGGGTTTTTGGCCCTCGCCATACAGGTTCACCACTGGGAACAGATAATGCAAATAAAGTTAAACTGTGGCCGTTAGCCGTACAGTGCTCTGTGTCCATGTCAATATCTTCAAGCTTCTCTGGGAGAATAACAGCTCTCTGCCAGCTGGTAAGCAAATATATTACATGAATAATTATTTCTCTGAGGGCAAACTGCACCTGTTAGTTTAACAATTAATTAGCAACCTCAACAGTGTTTAATAAGCAATGAGAACCCAAGAAAATCTCGTTGGTTTAATGATTGAAAATGTAGAAATAGTGGTAGTATCAATATGGTAAGGAAACTGTGGCTTATTTCGGTTGTGGACTGTATCAAAGGAATCCATATGCATGGTTAAAGTAGAAAATAGAACTTACAGTCAAATATTAACTGAAGATAGGAATGGGAGTGTCAACACTCACTGTATGTAATATCTTATTAAAACAAAACATGGAACCTTTGCAGAAATTGCTTCCCTTTCTAATATTCTGCTACGAGCAGCTGCACATTCCATCCAGCATCAAAAGTGAAGTTGGGAACAGAAATAAGCTACTCTGGGGCATCAGATACTGTTACACTTAATGCAGTTGTCAGCTCATCAGGTATGCATGCACAAAGGCCATGATGAATCATGTGATGCAAGCAGGGAGGAAGAGATCACCCCATCATTTCCTCAAAGCACTTAAAGTCCTAATGCCTTACTTACAGGGCACTTTGGACAGGCACTCACTCCTTGCAAGCCAGAAGTGATATCCTGGATTGAAATATTGTCATCTTCTGCCACCCCTACTCCCAGAAAACTTCAACTCATAACTGCAGAATGGGGATGTCTCAGAGAAGACAGCTTGTGATCCCACGATTCAGCGAACCTCACTGCAGACCATTCTCCAGGCTGACCTATGGGAGATCCTGTTTCCCAGGGACTCCAGCAGCAAACCCTCCCACTATGTTAGCCCAATCCCCAAATCCTGAAAGAAGCCTATATTTGAAACTGAGCCAGTTGGTGTGTTATGCATGGTACAGCTTTGATGAAGAGTCATCTAGACGTGAAACATTAGCCTGCTCTCTCTCCACAGACACAGCGTGACCTACTGTGATCCAGCAATCTTTGTGTTTGATGTGCCTGGCACAGGTTTGCTGCCCCACACCTTTCTCCCATACTTGTGAACATTGAGGGGCACTGGGAATGGAGCCAGAAATCCTAGAATTAGACCATGTCCACTGTTTCTACATGTCTGCCAACTCTATCAAAATCCAACTCCGTGATTCTTGTAATTAATCCACAATATCACATCTGTTCTTTAAAAGATCTAAAAGTCAATCAGTTTAACTTAGGACAACAAATCTCAGAAATACAGCCTTGAGCTAAAAAAACAAAACGCTGGTGCGGCCATACTTGGAATATTGTGTACAGTTCTGGTCCCCAGAGTTCAGGAAGGATGTGGAAGCATTGGAAAAGGTGCAGAGGAGATGTTGCCTGGTCTGGAGGGAAGGTCTTATGAGGAAAGGCTGAGAGACTCGGGTCTGTTCTGATTGGAAAGAAGAAGGCTAAGGGAGGATTTGATAGAGACGTACAAGATGATCAGAGGATTAGATAGGGCAGACAGTGAAAGTCTTTTTCCTAGGATGATGAACGTCAGTGTGTACGAGAGGGCATAACTATAAATTGAGGGGTGATAGATTTAAGACTGATGTCAGAGGCAGGTTTTTTACACAGAGAGTGGTAAGGGCATAGAATGCCCTACCTGCTAATGTAGTCAACTCAGCCACATTAGGGAGATTTAAACAATCCTTACATAAGCACATGGATGATTTTGGGATAGTGTAGATGGACAATCTGAGAATAGTTCACAGTTCGGCACAACATCGAGCGCCAAAGGGCCTGTTCTGCGCTGTGTTGTTCTATGTTCTACGAGCATCTTGCTCAAGGTTGGTACCAGCTGCAAGGAAGAAATCTTTGTGTGTGGTTGCCTGGTTACCTGTGGGCTATTGTGAGATTCTAACCTTAAGCTGATAGAAATTGGAAGAGGAAGTGAAAGAGCAGAGATTGTTGGGCTTAATTGAATATCAAGCTTGTTCAACTCTAGTAAGATTCTTTTGAAATCTGTGTGGCTGAGAGCATGTTCCTTCATTTAGGTTATACAAAGTGTTTCAAACTCATTCATTACATGGAACAGAATGATATAATTGAGCATCAAAAGCACCGGACAGAATTTTCCGTGATTTTGAACGATGTGGGCAAAGGCGTGAAACTTGGGAAAAATATTGTTACGATACAGCAGTGAACCCCTCTGTTAATTAAACTAAACACTCAGAAAAGCTCACCTCACCTCATAATGTGTTAAAATATATGAGAGACTGCGAACTCCCAGATTCCACTACTTAACAAAAATAATATCAATTTATTCTTTAACTCTACAAGTGAACATTAAACAACAACTATTCACAACTCTGAGCGCCAGCCCTTTCTCTTAACTGCTTACTATCCGCCTCCAACTCGATAATAATATACTGATCTAATAAAACTCCTATTAAAATTACATCAACCTAATTTCAAAACCATACAGCGGATGTCATCTGCGATGCCTGTATTCTTCTAAATGAAGATCTCCCTGGGTCATCTTCTTTCTTTTTACTGTGAAGATGTTTTGCATGAAAAGATACCTTTGATAACGAGTATTTCAATCTTTTGGGTCTCTCTTTCACTCCCTCTCTCTAAGAATCTTGTATCAGTGAGTTTTGAGAAGATTTGTAGCTCAGGTTGAGCTGCAAAGACATGCACGAGAATTCCTAGAAACATGGCATTTCAACCAGAACTCTATCAACAGTCACATTGAGTTAGACACCATCTACCACACCCTGAGAAAAAGAACAGGAAGTGACTTCACCACAGAAAATGACATCACCAACCCAAAGTATCCCAAACATATAAATAGAAAGCAGGAATTATCAGCAGTGCTTCGCCTGAGGCCCACTGAAGATGTTACCTAGTAGGGTGATGAAATGTCTGGAAATGAACCTTCCAGAAGAATCTTGTATGGTTAAATGAGGTCACCTCTCATTCTTCTATATTCCAGCAAGTACATATCTAATTTGCTCAATCTTTCCGAATAAAGGAATTCCTCTACACAGTACTTGGTATCACCCTCGTGAACCTTCTATGGACTGTATCCAATATGTCAGTCTATTGATCCTCAGATAAGGGGTCGAAGACTGTTAATGTATTCCAGCTGTGGTCTGACCAATTCCCTATATAGATTTAGCAAAATCTCCCGACTTTTATATTCCTTTCCCTTTGAAATAAAAGCCAACATTACTATTGCCTTCCCTGACCCCAGCCATGACAAACTGCTTGGCTTCCTGTCTTGGCTAAAAGTGAAGTCAAAGTAGAAAGTGTTGTGAGGCCTTAATCCTTGGCTGAGGAGGCAAAGCAAGGCAGGGTAGAGCAGGGGTGGTGATAAGCAGAAATTAAGAGGGCAAGCAGAGATCCCCGAGAGCCAGCCTTGTCCAATCGATGAGTTAGGTGTCTGTCCTTTTGTGCAATACATACTGACAGTAGACTTTGTGCACTGCATAATGCAGCACTGAAGTGCAGAACTGAACTGTAAGTGGACTGGAGATTTTTAGAAAGGGGATGAGTCTGGTACATGGATGGAGGTAGCATGCAGTTCCTGCCAGTGAAGCCTGCCTGAGAGGATGGTGTCTGGTGTCCAAGGTGGAAAGATGGAGTCAGATATTATTAAATTGGAGAGGGTTCAGAAAAGACTTACAAGGATGTTGCCAGGACTGGAGGGTTTGAGTTATGAGGAGAGGCTGGATAGGTTGGGACTTTTTTCACTGGAGTGCCAGAAGTTGAAGACTGACCTTGTGAAGGTTTATAAAACCATGAGGGGTGGCACAGTGGATCGCATTGCTGCCTCACAGCACCAGGTTCGATTCTCAGCCTTGCGTGACTGTCTGTGTGGAGTTTGCACGTTCTCCCCGTGTCTGCGTGGGTTTCCTCCGTGTGCTCTGGTTTCCTCCCACAGACCAAAGAGGTGCAGGTCAGGTGAATTGGCAATGGTAAATTGCCCATAATGCGAGGTGCATTAGTCAGAGGGAAATGGGTTACTCTTCGGAGGGTGGGTGTGGACTTGCTGGGCCGAAGCGCCTGTTTCCGCACTGTAGGGAATCTAATCTAATCTAAAATATAAGGTGAAAAGCAAAGGTGCCGCCCCTAAGGTGGGCGAGTTCAAATATAAAGGGCATGTTTTTAAGGAGAAAGATTTAGAAGGGACCTCAGGGGCAAAGCTGACTCAATTATCTGCTTGAGCCCATAATTTTTAATCTCAGGTCTTTAACAATAGATGACCTGCCATCGAAATGCAACTTGAAGGCAGATGGATGGAATTGGTGAATTAGTAGAAGCATGATTACTGCACTTGTACTACTAGAGCTTCTAAATCCACACGTTTTACTCTGCCCTCAGAAAATATACAGCATTTTCTCAGCCCACTTCACATGCAAGGACCCGGATCCTGAACTCTGGTTGGACCAAGTGTTTTTACCAATCCCCTGAACTGGAACAGGATGAGCCCCTTAACTGACTGTGGCATTACCCCCTGACTGATTGAATGACTGACTGTAGCCCCACTTCATTTCGCTACAACTGCCCCACTTTGACCTTCTTGTATCATCATTAGTTTGAAGCACAAGCAGTGTGTTTACTGCATAAACAACAGACACAGATTTAACATTGATGCATCACAGTGCCACACAGCAACATCTCCACCCACCATCTGACTGATAGGTTAGGTGGTCAGTGCTCCACACTGTCTGCATCTTCCTCTGCACTAAAAGGCAATGCAATCCACAGAGGCTGACACTAAAACATAGGAGCACAGACCACAGAACATAGAACAGTAAACATCCTTCGGCCCTCAATGTTGTGCCCATCTTTTATCCTACTCAAAGATCAAACTAACCTACATACCCTTTATTTTACTATCATCTATGTGCCTATCCAAGAGTCACTTAAATGTTCGCAATGTATCTGATTCTACTACCACTGCTGGCAGTGCATTCCAAGCACCCACCACTCTCTGTGTAAAGAAGACACCTCTGACACCTCCCCTAAATCTTCCCCCGGTCACCTTAAAATTATGCCCCCTTGTGATAGCCATTTTCGCCCTGGGAAAAAGTCCCTGGCTATCCACTTATCTACGTCTCTCATTATCTTGTACACCTTTATCAAGCCACCTCTCATCCTTCTTCACTCCAATGAGAAAAGCCCGAACACCCTCAACCTTTCTTCATGAGACATGACCTCCAGTCCAGGCAGCATCCTGGTAAATCTCCTCTGCACCCTCTCTACAGCTTCCACATCCTTCCGATAATGAGGTGACCAGAACTGAACACAATATTCCAAGTGTGGTCTAACCACGGCTCTATAGAGCTGCAGCATAACCTTGCAGTTCTTAAACTCAATCCCCAAGATAATGAAAGCCAATACACCATACACCTTCATAATAACCCTATCAACTTGGGCAGCAACTTTGAGGGATCTATGGACATGGACACCAAAAGCCCTCTGTTCCTCCACACTGCCAAGAATCTTACCTTTAACCTTGTATTCTGCACTCAAATTCGACCTTCCAAAATGAAACATTTCACACTTTTCCAGGTTGAACTCCATCTGCCACTTCTCAGCCCAAATCTACATCCTGTCAATGTCCAATTGCAACTTGAAACAGCCCTCCACACTATCCACAACTCCACCAACCTTCATATCATCAGCAAACTTACTAACCAACCCTTTCAATTCCTCATTCAACATAGGAACAGGAGTAGACCATTCAGCCCCTCGAGCCTATTCCACCATCAATGAGGTCAGGTTCTGATCTGTGGCCTAATTTTGACCCTTAATATCTTTGGTTAATAGCGGTAAAAACTATGTGTCCAAGAAAACAATGTGAACCACACAGAACCTGGCAATCCATAAGTCAGCTTTGAAAGTCAGTAAGTGATGTACTCAAAAAACAATACGAAATAAAGAGAGATTGGTGATCTCCAAGTAAGGTCAAAGTGAATAAACACTAATAAATTAAGCTCATAGTCATAATTACACAGATCTATGAGATGGGTGCCTGTCCCTGCATACAGTGACTTGTCAGTAACACAAAATGTATGGGTGTCCCAGAGCTTCAAAGTAAATTCTAAGTAAAGTGGTATCTAAGTTAGCCTGAGACTAAACTTGAGAGGTTTGATGTTGACTTGTGTGGATGAAGGATTGAGGACAGTGGTAGGCCATGGAGCACCTCGGGACGTAGTTGTATGACGGCTACAGCTTTTAGGTATCTGCTGGGAATTTATAATATCTAGCTTCTCAGTCTAGGAGGGATGAATTGGAAATGCCATATGGGATAAGGTGTGTTGAGGTTTTAATGAGATGTAAATGCCTAGAAATAAGAGACAGTGGTGAGATCCTGAAATTGTCATTTATAATTTGAAGAGAAATCAGGAAGTTTTGCTGAGATTAGGAATCATATATTTTCATTCTTGCTGTACATTTTCACTTTTTACGCCATTACTCAAGCCATACCAGGGAGTGAAAAAGTTCACCAGAACTCTCTACATTACTGCACGTCCTACCTGACCTGCGATGCTGTAATGATCCATGTTGCGGCCTGTATGCAGGCTGCTTGTATAAAGTGCAACTGTGTCCTGTGGCAGTCCACTGGAAAAATACCGCTCTCTTACCCACTATCTCCCATCTGCCAACACCTCAAGATGTCTGTCTGAGGAGCAGTGAGTTAACTTGCTTTTCTTCAGGACCACGTCTTTGGTGATGGGGCTCAGACACTACAGTGTGGGGAGGTGTTGCTGGTTTGCAGTATCTGAAATAGTGAACAGTTAGGTATTAAACATTGCACCAGAGGTGCATACTAGAAGGTTTCACCTCACTGTGAAATTCTCTATGAAATGTGCCCAACGACCTGGCTATTAATGAGCTGAAGAGGGGAAGCTTCCGTGAGGAAGTTCCCTTAACTAAGTGGGCGAGGTGTTGTGAAACTCACTTTCAGGGAAATCTCACCCATTATCTATTCAAGTGGAATCAATAGAAGAGCCGTTAGAATGTTGGAGAGATAACATAGGTCTCCAAATAATGGGAAGAAGTGCAAAAAACAATTTGTTGGCAATTTGTCAGCAAGATGCAAGAATTGTAGATTTAATTGGTAATGGGTGTCTTTGACAAGTCAATAAGCAGGAAGAGCAAATGTAAAGTATAAAAAGCAATACGATGTCTTAAATTGGTCCAAAATAATTTTCTTGGTAAGTATGTTGCCACCTGAAAAAGAAAGAAAGTGGTGTTAGGTATAGTTTTGGGGAGTGAAATGGAGCAAATGGGAAGTGTTTTCATAAAGAGCATTTGGGGAACCATCATCAGAAGGTGATCAGGTTTAAAATATTTAGGGAAAAAGGTAGGGGAGGATCAAGGTTAAACACCCTTAACAGGATGTGAAGTTAACTTCAGTGAGCTGAAAAGGGATCTGACTGTAATCAAAAGTTGGGAATGAAACCATAATAGGAAGACGCTCAGAGAATGGATGATTTGGCTATTGAGCAGGCAACTACCTTTGTGGCGTCGGGGGGTGGGGGGGTGGGGGTGGGGGTGTAAAGGAAAAATGTCCAAAGGCTTCTGAATGGCTAGAGATGCACAGATGAAGACATTTGGTTAAATAAATAAGGGGAAGCTGTTTCCAAAAGGGTTAGTAACCAAAGGTCATAAATGTAAGGTTACGGTCAAGAGAACTGGGATAGTATGAGGAGACACCTTATTATAGGGTGAGTTTTTGTGATCTGGAATACATTGCCTGAAAGTTCTTTGGAAGAAAGAGAAGGGGACTGGGATTAATGAATAGTTCTATGGAGGAGCTAACAAAGACCTGATGCGCCTCATGGACTCCTTCTGTGCTGTATCATCCTACATTTAGTACAGAACCGCATTCAATCTAAAAATATAAATTTGCAAACTGTCATCTGAGGAGCCTCTATATGGCAGCATCTGGACCTTAGCTTAACTGAAGCCAAGAGAAAGATGGAAGAAACAATTGAGTACATTCCCTCATCAGTTCGACATTTTTCTGCCCAATTCTCACTGGGAATTTATTCCCAGGAGTGAGTGTAAAGTCAAGGGATAAGAGAAGAGCTCTCAACTACTGCATCTCTAGTTAGAGTCCTCTGTGAGATTTTCTGTTCAGTGCTTGCTTGTGTGAGATGGGAGAAGGAAAAAGCTTTAACGGACATGTGAAGAAATCAGTTTTAAGTTTGACTGATTTATGAATATTTTTCCATTTGCTGTTCAGTATGTGGAACTGCTAACTTCCATTCAACAGCATTTTATCATTAATGATTCTACAGTTTCTCATTATGCTAGGTGCAGATTAAATGCAGGGAAAATGCATTCTTCAGACTACCCTGTTGTAATTGAAGATTCGAGAGATTTTGGTAAATAATAGGAAATAGGTTTGTTTGAATGCCACCTGATGTGGAACACTTTGTTTATACCAACTATATCATAATTTGGTTATACTCTCCACAGAGGAGTTACTGCTGCAACATGCGCATTTCTGTTTGTCTAAGCCCAATTCCCAGTGTGTACCTTTTAAGAGCTATTCAAGTTTCTCAGCATATTCTGCATACACAGCATTTATCATCAGAATCCTGAGCAAGAGTGGGTGTAAAGGAAAGGCAGACTGTGGAAAGGACCATTTGCGGAGAGTCTGAAAACTCACTCAAACAAATTTGTTCCTCTTTTGTCGAAACAATTTCCAATCCTGTGAGAAACTGTGAAATATAATTAGATGCGAAATAAAAATCGAGGGAAAGGCCATTATCTAAGTTTGAGATAAGCACACCACCAGTGTCAAAGAGGGATATTAATAAATATTGGCTCATGAAAGAAGAAATAAAGAAAAGACTGATATGGACCAGACCAAACCTTCTCAAAATATGTTAAAAAGGTACACTACACCCTTACTATTCCGTATTTTAAAGGTAAATGTAAGGTGCCGCATTCCAGATGTAACTCAATTGGTCAGACTACTTGATGTTAAGCAAAATACAAAGGACAAAGAAAATAAGAACAAAGAAAATGTACAGCCCAAGAACAGGCCCTTCGGCCCTCCAAGCCTGAGCCGATCCAAATCTGCTGTCTAAACCTGTCAGTCAATTCCTAAGCATCTGTGCCCCTCTGCTCCCCACCTACTCATGCATCTGTCCAGACGCATCTTAAATGAATCTTAAGTGCCTGCCTCTACCACCTCTGCTGGCAACGCATTCCAAAAGCCCACCACCCTCTGTGTGAAGTGCTTGCCATATATATTCCCCCTTAAACTTTTCACCTCTCACCTTGAAAGCGTGACCTCTCATTATTGAATCCTTCACCCTGGGAAAAAGCTTGTCTCTATCCACCCTTGTCTTCTATACCCTTCATGATTTTGTAGACCTCAATCAGGTCCCCCCTCAATCTCCTTTTTTCTATTGAAAATAAACCTAACCTACTCAACCTCTTTTCACAGCTAGCACCTTCCATACCAGGCAACATCCTCGTAAACCTTCTCTGCACCCTCTCTAAAGCGTTCACATCCTTTTGATAATGTGGTGACCAGAACTGTACACAGTACTCTAAATGCGGCTGAACCAATGTATTGTACAATTTTAACATGACTTGCCAGCTCTGATACTCAAGACCCCGTCCAATGAAGGCAAGCATATTATGTGCCTTCTTGACTACTCTATCCACCTGTGTAGCAACCTTCAGGGTACAATGGACCTGCATTCCCAAATCTCTCTGCCCATCAACTTTTCCCAAGGCTCTTCCGTTCATTGTATAATTCGCTCTAGAATTAGACTTGTCTAAATGCATTACCTCACATTTGTCTGGATTGAAATCCTTCTGCCACTTTTCTGCCCAACTCTCCAGTCTATCTATATTCTCCTATATTCTTTGATAGTCCCTTATGCTTTCTGCTACTCCACCAAACTTTGTGTCATCTGCAAACTTGCTGATCATTCCAAAAGTGCCCTCTTCCAGATCATTTTTGTATATTACAAGCAACAGTGGACCCAACACTGACCCCTGTGGAACACCACTGGTCACCTTTCTCCATTTTGAGAAACTCCCTTCAACTATTACTCTCTGTCTCCTGTTTAGATTACTTACAGATTAGATTAGATTACTTACAGTGTGGAAACAGGCCCTTCGGCCCAACAAGTCCACACTGACCCGCCGA
>NC_057711.1:144473863-144536402 GCF_004010195.1 Chiloscyllium plagiosum | reverse complement strand
CTCTCGCCTCCCTCAGCAACCTGGGATAGATCCCATCCGGTCCTGGGGATTTATCCACCTTAATAACCTCTAACCTACCCAACACATCTTCCCGACTTATGCCAACGTGATCCAGACTAATCAAACTTCTATCTCTAATCTCAAGATTCATCATGTCCCTCTCCTCAGTGAACACTGATGCAAAGTAATCATTCAGAATCTCACCCATTCTCTCAGGTTCGGTACACAGCCTTCCTTCATTATCCTTTAGTGGCCCAATCCTTTCTCTAGTTACCCGCTTGCTTCTTATATAAGAATAAATTGCTTTGGGATTCTCCTTAATTCTGCTTGCTAAAGCTATTTCATGACCCCTTTTATTCCTCATTTAAGACTTGTCCTACTCTTTCGATATTCCTCCAGGGCTCGTTCTGTTCTTAGCTGCCTAGACCTAATGTATGCTTCCATTTTCCTCTTGGCTGGTCGTACAATTTCTCCTGCCATCCACAGTTCACAAATCTTGCCCTTCCTATCCTTTGCCTTCAACGGGACATGCCTGTCCTGCACTATCTTTAACCTTTCTTTTCAAGCCTCCCACATCTCAAATGTGGACTTCCCTTCAATGTCCGATCCACATTTCCGACTCTTGCCTAATTTTGATATAATTGACCTTGGCTCAGTTTAGTACTCTTCCTTTAGGATCACTCATGTTTATCTACGGGTATTTTAAAACTTATAGAATTGTGGTCACAATTCCCAAAGAAATCCCTCACTGCAACTTCTACCACCTGTCCTGGCTTGTTTCCCAGTACCAGGTCCAATACGGCCCCTTCCCTTGTCGGACTATTGACACACTGCTCTACAAAACTCTCCTGGACGCTTCTTACAAATTCTACCCCATCCAGACCTCTGACGCTAAGTGTATCCCAGTCAATGTTGGGAAAATTAAAATCACCACTCTTGCCTCTACATCTTTCCATAATCTGTTTACCTATTTGTTCTTCTATCTCACGCTCACTGATGGTATGCCTGTAATACAGCCCCAACAATGTAACTGCACCCTTCTTATTTCTCAGCTCCACCCGTAATGCCTCACTACCCAAGACCTCAATTGTTCCTCCTTTACCACAGCCGTGATATCGTCCCTGACCAGCAATGCAACTCCACCCCCCCCAGAACCGGTCCCAATGTCCAACAAATCTGAACCCCTCCCTCCTGCACCATCTCTCAAACCACGTGTCCATCCTGCCTATTCTTTCTTTTTTATGCTGGCTAGCACATGGCACTGGTAGTAATCCCGAGATCATTACCTTTGAGGTCCTCCTCTTTAACTTCTCTCCTCGCTCCCCGAATTCCTCTTTCAGCACCTCATCTTGTTTTCTACTTATATCGTTGGTGCCTATATGCACCAAGACAACTGGCTGTTCACCCTCCCCTTTTTAGAATGCTCTGCAGCCGATCAGTGACATCCCTGACCCGAGCACCTGGAAGGCAACATACCATCTGGGAGTCCTGTTTTCAGCCACAGAACCGCTTATCTACTCCCCTCACAATAGAATCCCCTATGACTATGGCCCTATGAATCTTGTACCTGCCCTTCTGAACAGCAGTGCCCACCACGGTGCCACGATCTTGACAACTGCTGCCCTCCCCTGGTGAGCCATCTCCCCTAACAGTATCCAAAACGGTATACCTAGTTTGGAGGGAGATGACTGTATTGGGCACCTGCACGGCCTTCCTACTCTTTTTCTGTCTTTTGGTCACCCATTCACTGTCTCCCTCAGCAATTCTAATCTGCGTTGTGACCAGTTCACTAAACGTGCTATCCATGACCCCCTCAGCATCGCGATGCTCCACAGTGAGTCCATCTGCAGCTCCAGAGCCGTCATGTGGTCAAACAAGAGCGGCAGCTGGACACACTTCTTGCAAGTGTAAGAGTCAGGAACATCAGACACATTCCTAAGTTCCCACATCAAGCAAGAGGCACATGCCATGAGTCTGAGGTCCCCTGCCATTGTAAGCTTAGCTTTTTATGAACTAACTAAACCCAAACAATGCACTTAAATATATGAAAAAAAATGTAAGAAAGAAATAAAAGCCTTACCTTACAGAGTCTTTTTCTTCCAGTTAGAGGAGGTGGGGGGGTGGAGGAGGGAGATATTACACGTGTAGTATTTTGGGTTTAGCCACTCCCCAAATATAAATTAAGCCCTTACCTTCCCGGCAGCCCTTGCTTCAGCTCACCCTCTCTCCTCGCCACCCTGGCAAAATGGTGGAATACAACTTAATTAAACACTATAGTGAAAATAAGTAAAGAAAAGAATTGGCTTAGCTGTAACTCTATTAGAAAGCTTAATAGAATAGTTACCTACTAACTAGTGTCTGTTCCAAAATAGGAACACACCATAAACACACCGTTGGCAAACCGGCAAATTCAGAAAACAGTTTGACTCGTATGTAACTCCAGCAGCTCAGCAGGAAAAACACTAAGACAGCTCCGACAGAATGTAGCAGAGAGAGATGTACTACAGCAACAGACCCAACAACAACTGCTACTGACAAACTAAGAAACTAAAAATCCTGGTTGTGTGGGAGCTTGACCCCACCCATTCAGGCTGCTTCTACTATTCTAACGTCTTTTTAAAAAGCCCCAAGGGCCTCACAAGCCATTTACGTTATTGGCTTTCCAAATAGACAGCTCTGTCTTAACACTTCTCTTTCAAACAGAAAGGACAAAATAACCTCTTAAAGCCACAATATTGTCACATCCAGCATGAGAAGTTCCCAGACATTTCGTTTTGCTGGCTATCAGTAAATTAAGGAAGATCAGAAAGAATTTCGTAAATGTAACAACCAGGGACTCTGCCAATATTCCATATGAATGTTCCCAGAAATTAAAAGCAGCCAGGAATTCCTAATGAAGGACTTATGCCTGAAACATTGATTCTCCTGCCCCTCAGATGCTGTCTGACCTGCTGTGCTTTTCCAGCACCACACTTTTCAAATCTGACTGACCAGCATCTGCAGTCCTCACTTTCTCCCAGAGAGTTCCAAAGACTCCCAACCCTCTGAGAGAAGAAATTCCTCTTCGTCTCAGTCTTAACCTGCCATTTCTTTATTTTGAGACTGCTTTGGTCCTAAACTCTCTCATGAAGGGAAGCAGCTTCTCAGTACTTACCCTGTCAAATATAGGGATACACAATGTTTCAAAGAGACCATCTCTGTTTCTTCTAAACTCCAGTGAAAGAGTCCCAACCTGTTTAGACTTTGCTCATTCCCTCCAAGTGGACCTCTCCATACCATGGATCATCTCAGTGAATTTTCTCCGATTTGCCTCCAATTAAATAATATTTTTCTTAAATAAGGGGACTAGAACTGCTGACAGTACCCAGATATGGTCTCCCCAGCACCTTGTACAGTTGCAGTAAGACCCCCTACTCTTATACTCCAACCCCCTTGAAATAAGAGCCAACATTCCATTAGCCTTCCTGATTAGCTGCTCTACCTGTGCGCTAGCTTTCTGGACACAAGTCACTCCAAGTCCCTTTGTGCAACTGTCTCCGTGTTTCTCTCCAGTTAAATAATACTTTGTTCTTTTGTTCTCCCTTCCGAAATGAAACAACTTCACATTTTCCACATTATATGCCATTTGTCAACGTTTTGCCCACTTACTTAACCTATTGATATCTCTCTCTAAACTGTTTGTATCCCTCTCATAACCTCCCTTTCTACATAGTTTTGTGTTGTCCGCAAATTAGGCTAATATATATCATATGCAGTTACAGTGCCACTGGTCCCTGTGGAACCTCACTGGTTACAGGTCGCCAACCTGAAAAAGAGCCACTTGCTGCTTCCTGCCAATTAGCCATGCCAATATAATACCTCCAACACCATGAGCTCTTATCTTATGACTTAATTTTTTTATGAGGTACCTTGTTGAAAGCCTTCTGGAAGCCCTATTACAAAATGCTCCAGCTGAGATCTAACAAGTGACTTGGGTATGTTCACCATGCCTTCCTTGTGCCCTATTGATAAAGTCCAAGATTCTATATTAATATGAGCGATGCTCCTACAAATACCATTGTTAGAATCCCAAATAATTGGAAACGTGCTGTTTAATAATTCATCCAAATAAGCAAATCATCAGCTGCAGGAATAAAACCCCTGAATACCACAAGGGGTAACAAATGCGATACGCTCAAGTTGTTTCTCCAATTACTGTAGTGCTCTGCTGGTTATTGTACCAAGGAGCAAGTAAACATTTAATGATTTACATTTATCCAACATGGTTTCAAATGTTCATGTAAATTAATGAAGAATTCTAACTTATGAGAACATAATTTCCTTATCCCACAGAAAAATACTGGAAAGACTTGACAGGTCACCATTATTTATTCAGTTATGGCATGAATGTTTGGCTTTAAGAGTGTGACGATGAGAAATTGCAGGAATATTTCATGCATAGAAATAAACTTAATGCAGATCAAAGCTGTCTCCTTTGAGATTTAAGAGACATTACTCTGTCAACATTTAGAAGGTGATTTTTGGAGAATTTACATGAAGAGCACAGGGGGAGAGTTCAGATGAAAGCAGTTACTAAGGTATCCCAAAGTAAATAGCAATATTGAAGAGTTGGTAAAATATTGTCGAATGTACCTCAATATGATCCAGCCAATATTCCTTTCAATCCATGGTCAAACACAAATTGCTGAAGCTCCTTTTATTGGTGAGTTGCACTGAATTATTTCCAGGGATTCTTGCTGCGAGGCATCTTGCCGTATCTTACCAAATACCTCAACCTCATTAACTACCCGCCCCGTCCCTATGGCACGTTTCATGTCTGATTCCATTCCATTAATATAGAATCCTGGACTTTATCAATAGGTCACAAGAGCAAGGAAGGTATGGTGAATATACCCAAGTCACTTATTAGATCTCAGCTAGAGCATTTTGTAATTGCCCCAAGCCATTCACAGGACAACTGACCAATCACCGGGGATCTGGTTAAAAAAAACCCACCATGACTTGTGCTTGTACCATCTAAAAAGAGGTTTCTGTGCAGGCAGACAAACATTGGCAGTTTCACATCACCCCTCATTGGTAATATAATGGCACTGTAGCTACAAGTCAAGCAGTTCATGGCTGACATTCCCTCACATATATATCACCATTGCTGTTTAACCACAGTGACCCTGTCCTTAGCCACATCCCACCCAAACACTCTCTGTAGATCACCATCACTCTGTGCCCAATCAGATCAGCATCTTGTCATTATCCTGTGAGGCAACATCACACCTAGGCCAGCCAATGGACAGCTACAAAAATTAACTTTTACTTGCGGTCAGCAAAACTGAGCACAAAGTAAACAACCCGAGCTTTCAGTTCACCACCAAAATGAAAACCAAGTTGCAGCATCGTGACCAAGGACTATTTTGTATGAAATGCTGCTGATGGTTTGCTGCTCCCATCTGTTGGAACTGGGGGCAATAAGGTGCCATCTGTCTTCAAGTACCTGAGACAGCTGAGCTCTGACATGCACAACGAGAGCTTCCTACTCCCCAATGTCCTCATCATCTGCTGAGCCTGACATCAGTGCTGGAATCCTGAGGAGCAGGATTTACATGTATTTGGAAAGGCAGGGACTGATTAGGGATAATCAGATTGGCTTTTTGCATAGGAAATCGTGTCTCACTGACTTGATTGAGTTTTTTGAAGAAGTAACAAAGAGGATTGATGATGGATGTGATCTATTTGGATTTCAATAAGGCATTCAACAAGGTTCCTCATGGTAGCAAGGTTAGATCACATGGAATATAGGGAGATCTAGCCTTTTGGATACAGAACTGGCTCAAAGGGAGAAGACAGAGGGTGATGGTGGAGGGTTGCTTTTCAGACTGCAGGCCTGTGATCAGTGCTGTGCCACAAGGATCATGCTGGATCCACTGCTTTTCATCATTGATATAAATGATTGAATGTGGACATTGGAAAAATTAGATTACTTACAGTGTGGAAACAGGCCCTTCGGCCCAACAAGTCCACACCGACCTGCTGAAGCGCAACCAACCCAGACCCATTCCCTTACATTTCACCCCATTCACCTAACACTATGGGCAATTTAGCATGGCCAATTCACCTGACCTGCACATTTTTGGACTGTGGGAGGAAGCCGGAGCACCCAGAGGAAACCCACGCAGACACGGGGAGAACGTGCAAACTCCACATAGTCACCTGAGGCGGGAATTGAACCCAGGTCTCTGGTGCTGTGAGGCAACAGTGCTAACTACTGTGCCACCGTGCTGCCAAAAAAACGGTTAGTAAGTTTGCAGATGGCACCAAAACTGGAGATGTAGTGGACAGCAAAGAAGGTTACCTCAGAGTACAACAGGATCTTGATCAGATGGGCCATTGGGCTGAGTGGCAGATGGAGTTCAATTTAGCTAAAGGCGAGGTGCTGCATTTTGGAAAGGCAAATCAGAGGAGGGCTTATACACTTAATGGTAAGGTCCTGGGGAGTGTTACTGAACAAAGAGACCTTGGAGTGCAAGTTCACAGTTCCTTGACAGTGGAGTTGCAGGTGGATAGGATAGTGAAGAAGGCGTTTTGGTATGCTTGTCTTTAATGGTCAGTACATTGAGTAAGAGGAGTTGGGAGGTCATGTTTTGGAAGTATAGAACATTGGTTAGGCCTCTTTTGGAATACTGTGTGCAATTCTGGTTTCCGTGCGATAGGAAAGATCCTTCGCTCCAACCCATCCATGCCAACCAGATGTCCTAAATAAATCTAGTCCCATTTGGCAGCACTTGGCCCCCTATCCCTCTAAACCCTTCCTATTCACATACCCATCCAGATGCCTTTTAAATGCTGTAATTGTACCAGCTTCCACCACTTTCTCTGGCAGCTCATTCCATACACTCACCACCCTCTGCATGAAAAGGTTGCCCCTCAGGTCCCTTTTAAATTTTCCCCTCTCATCCGAAACCTATGCCTTCTAGTTCTGGACTCCCCCACCCCAGGGAAAAGACCTTATAAAACTATCCATGGCATGGATAGACAAGTCTTGATAGGGTCACCCCTCAGCTTCCGACGCTCTGGGAAAACAGCCCAGCCTATTCAGCCTCTCCCTATAGCACAAACCCTCTAACCCTGGCAACATCCTCATAAACCTTTTCTGAACCCTTTCAAGTTTCACAACATCCTTCCAATAGGAAGGAGACCAGAATTGATTGAATGGATGCCTGCTCAATGTAAGACTATCAGTGTATACATGTGCACCCCATCACTGCTATGAAAACAAAACAAACTTACTTGAACAGCAATTTCTCAGCCCTGTTGTGCAGTTGAGATTTGGTGAAAGATAGAACACTGTCCAGGTTGTGCTCATAGGAGTAGGTTCAGGGCTCTGCTGAAAGTTCAAGATTTCTCCTTGACATTCATGTAACTTTTTGTGTCACTAACCCCGTCAACCCCAAGAGTGCCAAATCTCCCCGGGTTCCTAATCATCCCTTTTATTTGACTATCAATGGCATCTGCTTCCCCCTCAGCAACTGGCCAACTGCTTGGCCATATCCAACTCCTGCCTGACCCCTCAGCCCATGGCCTACTGCATAGCCATATCCAACTCCTGCCTGACCCCTCAGCCCCTGGCCTACTGCATTGCCATATCCAACTCCTGCCTAACACCTCACCCCTGGCCTACAGTATAGCCATATCCATCTCCTGCCTGACCTCTCAGCCCCGGCCTACTGCATAGTCATATCCAACTCCTGCCTGACCCCTCAGCCCCTGGCCTACTGCATAGCTATATCCAACTCCTGCCTGACCCCATAGCCCCTGGCCTACTGCATAGCCATATCCAACTCCTGCCTGATCCCTCACCCCTGGCCGACTGTATAGCCGTACCCAACTCCTGCCTGACCTCTCAGCCCCGGCCTACTGCATAGTCATATCTAACTCCTGCCTGACCCCTCAGCCCCTGGCCTACTGCATAGTCATATCCAACTCCTGCCTGACCCCTCAGCCCCTGGCCTACTGCATAGTCATATCCAACTCCTGCCTACCCCCTCAGCCCCTGGCCTACTGCATAGCCATATCTAACTCCTGCCTGACCCCACAGTCTCTGGCCTACTGCATAGCCATATCCAACTCTTGACTGACCGCTCAGCCCCTGGCCTACTGCACAGCCATATCCAACTCCTGCCTGACCCCTCAGTCCCTGGCCTACTGCATAGCCATATCCAACTCCTACCTGACCCCTCAGCCCCTGGCCTACTGCATAATCATATCCAACTCCTGCCTGACCCTCAGCCCCTGGCCTACTGTATATCCATATCCAACTCCTGACTGACCTCTCAGCCCCTGGTCTACTGCATAGCCATATCCAACTCCTGCCTGACCCCTCAGCCCCTGGTCTACTGCACAGCCATATCCAACTCCTGCCTGACCCCTCAGCCCCTGGCCTACCCTATAGCCATATCCAAGTCCTGCCTACCCCCTCAGCCCGTGGCCTGCTGAATAGCCATATCTAACCCCTGCCTGCATAATCCTGATGTGCTGCGCTCTGCCCAGCCAAAGCATAGAATTGAGAGGATGTAATGGACACTGAGCTGGGACAGTGTCAGCAAATTTCTGAGCTGGAAAACCAGGACATACATTGGGAGAAACATCATTTTCATTGTGATAAAGTGATGTAGCATCAGCAGTAACGGGCCTGACAGGACATAATTCAGAACTGAATTCAAGAGATGTGTGCTGGGTGAATGCATCATTCACTGAAGATAGTTTTATCTTCCCATCAAGGCAGGCAGTACTTCGTTGTACACAAAGGCAAATGCAGTTTAGAACATAGAACATAGGACATAGAACAGTACAGCATAGAACAGGCCCTTCAGCCCACGATGTTGTCCCGACCATTGATCCTCATGTATGCACCCTCAAATTTCTGTGTCCATATGCATGTCCAGCAGTCTCAGAAATGTCCCCAATAACCTTTCTTCCACAACTGCTGCTGGCAACGCATTCCATGCTCTCACAACTCTCTGTGTAAAGAACCCACCTCTGACATCCCATCTATACTTTCCGCCAAACAGCTTAAAACTATAACCCCTCGTGTTAGCCATTTCTGCCCTGGGAAATAGTCTCTGGCTATCGACTATGCCGCTCATTATCTTGTATACCTCAATTAGGTCCCCTCTCCTCCTCCTTTTCTCCAATGAAAGAGTCCGAGCTCACTTAACCTCTCTTCATAAAATAAGCCCTCCAGCCCAGGCAGCATCCTGGTAAACCTCCTCTGAACCCTCTCCAAAGCATCCACGTCTTTCCTATAATAAGGCGACCAGAACTGGACGCAGTATTACAAGTGCGGTCTAACCAAAGTTTTATAGAGCTGCAACAAGATCTCACTGCTCTTAAACTCGATCCCTCTGTTAATGAAAGCCAAAACACCATATGCTTTCTTAACAACCCTGTCCACTTGGGTGGCCATTTTAAGGGATCTATGTACCCGCACACCAAGATCCCTCTGTTCCTCCACACTGCCAAGAATCCTATCCTTAATCCTGTACTCAGCTTTCAAATTCGACCTTCCAAAATGCATCACCTCGCATTTATTTATTTTTTTTTACTTCCTCCTTCGCCTTTCTCAACATAAGTTTGCACTTTCAACTGTTTGAACACATTATAGTATCTACTGCTCCCACATCTGAGAATAACAACATCGTCTTTTCTGATGGGTGTGGGGGATAGATTAGCACTCATTAAGAATTCAATGATCTAAGTATGGTGCTAAGGAAAGTTAAGCTCTGAGGCTTTCTTAATGATTATATATCCAAGAGCTGTGTAATAGTTCTGCTATAGACAGCACTGATCCTTCTCACCCACCTGATACAGTACAGACTTTTCTGCCTGCAAATTTGCAAAGACTGGTAAGTTAGTGTGAAATACTTCACTGCCACCACTACAACATTGCAATTTCAGCAGTCAGCACTTCAAACTTGTTTTGCAACCAGAACAATGCCATAAGAAATGCAGAGATTGGATGTTAATAAGCTATTGGGTATCATTCATCCTTAGGAGAAAGGGACGACTGCAGATGCTGGAGATCAGAGTCAGGACTGATAAAGGGCTTATGCTCGAAACGTCAGCTCTCCTGCTCCTCGGATGCTGCCTGACCTGCTGTGCTTTTCCAGCACCACATCTTTTGACATCATTCATCCTTAAATGATTATACACCCCTCTGTAAGACACATATCTAGAGTGAATCTTTGTCCCACGAATGAGCACACACTCACACTCACAAAATGGTTCAATGTTGTACCTTAAAAAGAGACAGAGATCTCTCACTCGGCATTCACATTAAGTCTTGGCTGCAATCATCAGCATAAGGTTTTGATGTGTCTGAAATCTATCTATCCACCATGCTTCTTAGAGATGAGCTATGTTCTGTTGCTATAACCTCTATCCTCTTCGGAATATTGTATTGAATTAACCAGGTCCTAAACCTACAGATGATCCAAGGTGAGGATTGAACATGTACCTATTTATATGCGTGTGATGCTATTTGCAATACAGTACCACCAATGTACTCTCAGCATATTTTCATTTTCCTTGCTCTTCTACTATGTCTACATGCAGCCTCTGGGTCCATAGCTGGTATGGAGGGAGCTTGCTGCCCAGTGGGGCCTGTTGGCCTGGAAGATTTGAGCAGATGACCCTGGGGATATTTGTGATTCAAGGGTCCAGACATTCGGAGAGAGTTCTGCTCAGATGCAGGCTCAACCCATTCAGCTATAAAGCCCACAGGATTGGGGATTGCAGGCGGGTTGGAAAGGGAGAGACCGGGCATCTCTGCAGTGATCTGTGAGGAGAATTCCGACAGAAAGCTACGTGTGGTTCCTTTCATGGCTGTGTCTCTGCTGGCAGAGTCACAACAGCACAGGCCATTCAGCTCATCACATCTGCACTGGTCCTCCCACAAACATGAGGACTCTCCTGCCTTTTCCTTGTATCTTTGTCCATTGTTTCTGTTTAAATACTCATCCCATGCTCACTTGAATGTCTCAGTTGAACCGGCCCTCATCCCTCTTCCAAGCATCGCATTCCAGAACCAGATCATTCATTGAGCAAGAAAGCTTTCTCTCACATCAGATTTGCTACGTTTGCAAATTCAATTTAAATCAGTGCTTTTTACAAGTCGTAAAAATTTCTCTCTTTCTATCCAATCCTGCAGACTCATGATTTTGAAAACCTTGATCAGATTTCCTCATTGTCTGTTTTTGTCAAGGTAAAACAGTCCCTAAGTTTCCAATCTATCCTCATTCTTGGATTTTGTTTTTTGCAGATCTCTGACACACACCATCCAAAGTGTTCACAATCTTGTTCTAGTATGATCCTAAGAGCTGTTCACAATATACCAATAACTTGTGTACCTCCTTGTTCTTTTGTATTGTTTGCCTCTATTAATGAAGTCAAGGACTCTGTATACATTACTAATTGCTCTTTCAATGTGTCCTGTCACCTTCAATGATCAGTACACATACACAACCACATCTGTGTGACAGTGCACGCCCTTAATAATTATACCCATTATTTTATATTACTTGGTAATGTTCCTCCTACCAAAATGCATCCTCCTACCACATACTTTTCTGCATTGAACTTCATCTTCCACCTATCTCCCCACTCCACCAACATTCTATGTTCTTATGGAATCTCACAGTTTGCAATGCTTACCAGTTCTGTGTCAGCATCAATATTTGGAAGTGTTCCCTGAACATCAAGCTATTAATCATTAGCAGAAATCGGGAAAGCAAGGGACTCAATATTGACCGCTGGGGAAGTAATGTTAACTAGGGAGGGACTGTAGTATATTGCAAGACCATAAGATATTTTTATCTTTCCCTCTCTACAGTCTTGCCTTTTGGTGAGGTATAGGTAAAGTAATAACAAATAGTAAGAATTTGTTAATAAATAATAATTATTAGGAAATGATTTCTACAGGGAGTTCTCACGAGTTCTTCACAGGACTCACTGACATACCTTGGTCCCCAGTCATGCAATACCATGATTTTTTAAAACACTCATCTTCATGTTCGAATCCCTCCCGTCTTTGTAATCTCTTCTCATACTCTAGTGCTGCAAATGTTTTATCCTTTGATTCTGGCTTCTTGTACACTTCCAAATGTAATTGCTCCACCATTGCTGGCATATCTTCGGTTGTCTCAACCTTAGGCTCTGGAATAACCCTCCTTCATCTCCCTATCTATCTAGCTCACTTTATCCTTTATGATAGTCCACAGATTGAACTGGAAACAGACCCTTTGGTCCAACTAGTCCATGCCAACCAAGCCTCCCAAAGCTAAACTAATCCTACTTGCCTGCCTTTGACCCATATCGCTCCAAACCTTTCCTATTCATGTACCCGTCCAAATATCTTTTAAATTTTGTAACTGTACCTGCACGTATCACTTCATCTGGCAATTCATTCCTAATATAATCCACCCACTGTGTGAAAAAGTTGCCCCTTTTCAAACTTTCTCCTCTCACCTTAAAAATATGTCCCCTAATTTGAACACTCTCACCTTACAGAAAAAAAGCCTTTGCTATTCATCTCACCTATGCCCCTTATGATTTTATAAATCCCTATAAGATCGCTCCTCAACCTCCTACACTCCAGTGAAAAAAGTCCCAGCCGATCCAACCTCTCCTTGTAAATCAAAACCTCCAATCTTGGCAACATCCTGGTAAATCCTTTCGGATCCCTCTCCTGTTTAATAATATTCTTCCTCTTTGATCAATCTTTTGATCATCTGACATAGTTTGGCTTTGTGTCAGACTTGATGCTCTTCAAAGTGGACGTCACATTACTTTGAAGACCCCAAAGAAACACAAACTGTTATTGTTGATGTTTATCATGCTTGATTGATTTGAGGTTGAGTACTCTAATTAACAATTCCTGGTTCAGACTTTGCCCTGGTGAGTAACAAGTGTTCAATCTGAATTGGGTCAGGGAATATACAGTTGCTTGTTCTGCTCTCACATTTCGCTGAATCTCTGTGGAATACATTGACCTTTTCAAGAGCTAACTAACAGGGATGTTCTGTACAAATGTCTATAAAATGGCCGTGAACAACTGCAAGTGAAGCAAATGTTGTCACTGACCACAAAATCCAATCACATAACAACAAAGAAAACTGCAAAAGTCTTGAAAAGACCTGAAGGAAGAAGATTTCTTTATACAGCAAGTCGTTAAGATTCAAAATGCAGTGCATGATAAGGTCACACATACATATTCAATAGTAGTTTTCAAACGATTTTTATTTAAAAGGGACAACTACACAGAGATTGGGGGAATGAGTAGGGAATTGTGACTAACTGTCTTGCTCTTTGAATGAGGTGTTGCGGACCCGTTGGGCTGAACAGCCTCTCTGTTTGCTGTGCTACTTTCTATGTAACTTACAAAGCTGCAGAGAAAGTGCAGGAAAGTGAGATGTTCTGAATAACTCTTTCACGGAGTTGAAAGGCTTTCTTCTGTGCTGTATGAATCTGTGATAGACAGAAAGATCTTTCCTTCACTCTCCAAAACGTACCACAAGAGATTAACTCATTTAAAACAAATAACTATTGGAATTATTTATGAATGGACAGTAGGCACAATCCCAAATAATTTAAACCTTCTTGATGAATAATTCATCCGAATATACAATCCAATACCTATCAGTTCAATTATTGTGATAACTGCAAAGTTCTGCTGGTACCTGCATCAGGGAGCAAGTAAACATTGATTGATTTATTTAACCAACCAGGTTTTAAATTAATTCCCATGTCACAGGAAGATATTTAACTTTTTCCATCCCATATGATGGAATTTACTGGGCAGCATGGTGGCTCAGTGGTTAGCACTGCTGCCCCATAGTGCCAGGGGCCTGGGTTTGATTCCAGCCTCAGGAACAATCCGTGTGGAGTTTGCACATTCTCCCTGTGTTTGGGTGAGTTTCCTTTGGGTGCTCCAGTTTCCTCCCACAGTCCAGGGATATGCAGGTTAGGTGGATTGGCCATGGTAAAGTGCCCATTGAGTCCAGCGACATAGAAACTAGGTGGGTTAGCCTTGGGAAATACAGGGTTATAGCCCTGAGGAGGGCAGGGTGGGTCTGGGTTGGGGTGCTCTTCAGGGGGTTCATGTGGACTGGATGGGCTGAATGGCCTGCTTCCCCACAATAGCGATTGTATGATTCATCTCAGCTGATCAGGCAACATTTGCTGACGGACAAATAGGTCTAACATTTTTGTTGATAATTCTTCAACTGGTGCTGCCTGACCCGAGCATCACCAAAATTCAGTATTTTTGGTTCAGATTTTCAGCTTCCACTGTATTTTGCTTCTGTCTGATTTGATCCACATTGAGATCAGCATTCAGCTATCATCAACGTAAAGCAGGACATAACTGAAACAGGAAGACAAAGAATATCACCAAATTAGCACCAAAGGTCAGGAACACAGATTTTTTTTAATGATTATGTAGACAATTGAGCATTGTGCCAAAATTTCACAAAAGTTGAAAGATTAGTAAACAATTGATCTGGTTGAGCAAAGGGTGACTGTTCACTTGTGCAAGACAAATGTCCTGCTCCATCCATGAGATTCCATTCATAGAATTCATGGAATCTTTAGGATGCGCTCAAAACAATGAACGGGATATTGTATGAACAGCCATTGACATCTAAAAACCCATCCTTGTGACAATAGTGTGAGCCTGAATTGGGATGTGGTGTTGTGGATTCCTGAGGAATTTAAGGAGGATTTGAACCCTCAACACCTGACTCAGGCAGTTCTCTGAACAAAGTCAAGCTAACACGGGTAATTCATTTAACCTGTTATCAAATGTGGCAAACTGTAATCGACTTGCTCTGAACTTCCTAAATTATAACCTATCTAACCTTGAGTTTACACGTTTCACTTCTCAGGCCAAGTCTTTTCATCAAATCCCTTTTGTAACATTGAATTTTAAGTGGGGTGTGTTTTGATGGACCAAGGGAGGAGGGGGTGTATGTATATCTTAGGCAATAAATTCCCACATTGTGACATCAAGTCCCTGCCCCAACAAAATCTAACCCTCTTTTAGGTTTCACCAAACATACCTGAGCTATCTAGGCCTGAGAGAGAGGAGGTGTTGATAGAAATGTGCTTTACTGATGATAAACATAGCCATGAAACTCAAAGGTGAAAGATGGTGTCACATAGGACTCCTGAGCTAGCCTGTGTGAATAAAGAACAGTATATTGTGGAATTGATAACTACTATCACAATTAGAATCCCTACATTGTGGAAACAGGCCATTTGACTCCACACCACCCTGCCAAACAGCATCCCACCCAATCCCTGTAACGCTGCATTTCCCAAGGTTGATCCATCTTGCCTATGCATCTTTGGATTGTGGGAGGAAACCCATCAAGAAATGGGGAGAATGTGCAACCTCCACCAAGGCAGCTGTCCAAGGCTGGAATCGAGCCCACGTCCTTGGTGCTGTGAGGCAGCAGTGCTAACCACTTGAGCCACTGTGCCACCCAGGCTGGAACAGTTGCAAATATTTATGGTTACATAAAGCCTATTTTGTTGAATCGATTGTGATATGTTAAAACTGATTTGAAGAAGCATTGTTGTGTTCATCGTATATTGACTGGTTTGGCTTTGCATTAGAAGTAAAACTTGCAAAAAGTGAAAACTTTATTAATTTCTTCATTGTGGGGTCATCGGTTAATGTGAGATATATCTATTTATGGGTTCCCCAATTCTATAACATTGTATAACATTTTCCATATCACTTGTTTCAAGATTGAGAGGAAAATAAGTTGCTTGTAAGTGGTTATAGTTGATCAGTCAGAAACAAATTGCAATGCAAGTGAATTGCTCCAAATTGCTATGCCCCAGCTGACCGAGAGTATTTGTACACTGAACACGTTTGAGATAATTGTCTACCCATTTCCAGCATTTCCTAGTATAACCCCCAAGGGATGGTAAAATGTTGTCTTCTGAAGATAAATGTATAACACCAATCACTTATCGCAACAAGTTTCTTCCTTGATCCAAAATCAATCTATTCTCAAAAAATTGTCTCCACAAAATTTTATGCTATATCTGCAGGAAGCAAAATTATTTATTAACATACAAGGCTTATGCACTGACAAATAAGTTACACACTGAGATAAAGCATTATTTAATTTTGGCTTGATAATTGATTTCAAATAGCTATCGTGATTAAAATGTAAATCTGTTTTAGCATGCACCAATTTAAAACCCTAATCTTGACAGTGCTTTTCACAATGTATTGGTTATATTTCAGAATTCAGCTCGGCAAGTCCATTGAATCAATGATAATAACAAGATGTATTTATGCAGAACAAGTTTAAAAGAACTTAACATGAACTATCAAGCAAAATTTGGTGCTGAGCCACACAAGGAGGTATTAGGACAAGCAACCAAAAGCTCGATTAAAGAGGTAGGCTTTCAGAAATGTCTTAAAGGAGGAGGAGAAGATGAGAGGCAATGAGGATCAGAGCTGAAGGCCTGGGCAGCAGAGTTAATGGCACTAATATTCATGTAAAGCTGGTGTCAAGCCGAATGGGGGGATAACTTTGTGTAGGTGAAGCATGAATGGTTAGTCAATAGGTCAATCGATAAACTGTTTAAGACGGAGATCAGGATGAAATTCTTCTCTCACCAGACATTGAATCTAGGGAATTCTCGAACTCAGAGGTTTGTGGAAGCTTAGTCACTAAGAATATTCAAGTCCAAGATCAACAGATTTAGAGTCATAGAGTTACGCAGTTAAACCGACCCTAGGGTCCAACTTATCCATGCCGGCCAGATGTCCTAAATTGTTATTGTCCCATTAAGTCCATATCCCTCCAAACCTTTCCTATTCATATACCCATCCAGATGCCTTTCAAATATTAATTGTACCAGTCTCCACCATTTCCTCTGACAGCTCATTCCAATCACGTACTACCCTCTGCGTGAAAAAGTTGCCCCTTTGATCCCTTTTACATCTTTCCTCTATCACCTTAAATGTCAGCCCTCTCATTTTTGGACTCTCCTATCCTGGGGAAAAGACCTTGGCTATTCACCATATCCATGGCCCTCATGATTTTGTAAATCTCTATATTTCACCTCTCAATCTCTGACATTCCAGGGAAAACAGCCCCAGCCTATTCAACCTTTCCCTATAGCTCGAACTCCTAGATATCAAGCACATCCGGAGATATGGGGCTAGTTTGAGAAACGATATTGAGGTAGGAGATCAGTCAGAATCTCAATGAATGAAAGAGCAGTTTCAATGGCTCAAAAGGATTACTCCTGCTCCTATTTCGAATGTTCTTATGTAAATTGTGTCCAGCTAGTTTGAAGGTTGGTTGAGGGGGTGCAGTAGATGTTGTGTGTTGATGTTCAGACTGCTGCACGGGAGGTTTATTGAGATGAAAGGAGTCCATGGAGTGAAGGGGAAGGTAGTGGTCTGGTTACAGAATTGACATTATAACAGGAAGCAGAGAATAATTATGGCTGGACCTGGACAGGCGCATATTTTGAAGTATGTTCCCATTGGCTTTGATGTCAGTGCTGGTTCAAAGGAATACACTGTTTGTATTTGTACAGGAAGGTTGTGGACTCTGATACTTGACTGGGTTCCAAGAAAGTGGCAGTGTTAGAGAGGTGGGCCCAGTGGTGAGTGATGGCGCTGGAACATGACAACATCAGTGTTGGGTGGGTCCAGCGCAGGCAGCAGTGAGGTGCAGTGTTCAAGCTGATGAGTGCTTGGCGGCAGTGAAGTAGCGGTGGTAGCATCACGATGTTGGGTGGGTCCAGCGCAGTCGATGTTGGTGAGTCCGATTCAAGACTCGTGGCAGGAAGGGTTATCCAAACGTTTTCTTTTCCTTGTGAATTCCATTTCTTTAATTTTAGCTCTTGTTTTTAATTCGAACTATTGTATTCTAAGATGATGCCAGACAGCGGTGACTGTGCACACCTTTCACTGTACTCTTGTGCCTGGGTGCGCATGACAATAACTTCTCATCTGATCTAATCTAATCAAAGGTGAGTCCTTTAGTTTGATCTTCAGAGGCTGTTGGCATTAGCAGAAAGATCAGCATTTGTTGCCCATCCTTCACTGCCTTTGGGAAGGTGACGGTGAGCCACCTTCATAAACCACTATCGTCCATGTGGCAGAGGTACACTCAGTGCTGTTAGGAAGAGAGGTCCAGGATTTTGATCCAGTGACAATGAAGGAATACTGATATAGTTCCAAGTCAGGAAGGTGTGTGGCTTGGAGGGAAATCTTACCATTGGTGCAAGTTCACATATATCTCCTGCCATTATCCATCTAGGTTGTAGCGGCCATGGGTTTGGAAGATGCAATCTGAGGATTATTGGTGAATTCTTGCTATTCCTCATAAACAAAGTTTTTCACTGTATTTTGGTGCACATGACAATAAAACAATCAGTAGGTAGTATGTGCTGCTGTCCCTGTGCATCAGTGGTGGAGGGAGTGAATCTTTACATTGATAAATGGGGTTAGAGTGGTGCTGGAAAAGCACATAGATGGCCATCTCAAGGATGGTGAGAAGCTTCTTGAGTGATGTTAGAGATACATTGATCCAGGCACTGGATTGCATTCTATCTCACCCCTCACGTATGCTTTGTAAATAGTAGACATGCTTTGGGGAAGCAGATAATGGGTTACTCACCTAGAAAATGCATGGTTGATCCAGCCACAGTCAGTAATGATCCACATGATGGTGTTGTTTTAGCAGCCATAACACAATTGAATTTTGGTTTGGTTACTCTTTTTTCTCGAGATGGCTATGTATTTATCATTTGTGTGTTGCAAATCTTTGTTTGCCACTTACCAATCCAAGCTTTAATATTGTCCAGGTCTTGTTACATATGGACATAGTTCAACTTCAATATCTGAGACATTGGGAATGGTGCAAAGCATTGTGCAATTATCAGCAAAATTCTCATTTCTGATCTTATGATGCAGGGAAAGTCATTGGTGAATTCAGTAAAGATGATTGACCTTAGGACACCAACCTGAGGAACTCCTAGTGTGATGAACACAACACAATGAATGATTGACCTCCAGCAACCTTAACCATTTTTAATATGACCCCAACCAATGAAGACAGTGTCCCCTTATTCCCATTGATTCCAGTTTTGCCAGAGCTGCTTGATCCCATACTCACTCCACTGTCCAGGGCAAGTACCTAAGCCTCTTGAGTTCAGCTCTTTTCCATGCTTGAAGTAAAGCTGTAATGAGCTCAGGAGCTGAGTGTCTTTGGTCAAATCCAAACCGAACATCAAAGAGTGGTTTATTGCTGTGTAAGTGCCATTTGGTGGTCCAGTCAATGACATCTTCCATCATTTTGCTGTAAATCAAGGATATGAATGGAGTGGTAATTGGTCATATGTGTACAAATAATATCTGGACAATATTCCACATTGTTGAGTGGATGCCAGTACTGGGGCAACTTAGCTAAGGGCACAGTTAATTTAGAAGAACTACTTCCTCAGTATTAGGACCAGAATTTTGTCATAGTTTTTGCAGTGTCCAGTGTTTTCAGCAATTTCTTGGTAAAATGTGAAATGAATCCAGTAACTAAAAACAGGCATCTACAATGTTGGGAAACTTAAGGGGAGGCATGAGCACCCATTCAACACTTCTGGCTGAAGATAGGAGCTAATGCATCAGCCTTCTCTTTTGCGTTTATGTATTGGCCTCCTGTACCAGTGAAGCCTTTTCCTCCAGTTAATTGTTCCTCACCATTCACAACTGGACAAGACAAAACTAGAGAGCTTAGATCTGGTCTGCAGGTAGTGGGATCTCTTAGCTCTGTGCCACACATCAGTTCAAGTGTGAATGCTGTCTGGACCTTGTGGTAGACTGGCATGGCTTGTCTCATTATAAAATGAGTTGTGATGATTTGGCCCAGGATATAGTTTGGATAAAGTTTCCGATTGTATCTTCACTGTTCTGTATGCCCATCAGCTTCCAAATTCCCTTCATTATAACAGTGAGTTTCCTTCAAAAACTGTTAATTGGCTCGGAAGCATTTTGGGATATCTTGAGGTAATAAAAGAGACTATGTAAGCATAAATCTGCTTGCTCTTCCTTTTCAAAATGTTTTATTTTCTCACTTGAATACTTCTGGAAAAATCCAATTAACACGTATCATTAACTGCACTCAATGCTGTCAACCAGATAATCAGTTCAAACATATGACAGACATAGATATTATAGACACATGCTCTAAAAATATTGGTGTTTTTTTTCTTTTAAGCAAGCATTATTTTAACCATCTGTGGCCTGCAACCAGAGTAGAATCTGATAAATACTCTCCCATAGTTGAAAATGTCTCATTTTCCCATAAGTAAACATAAGAATACTGTGAATGCTGGAAATGTGAAACAAACAGGAGGTGCTGGAGAAGCTCAGCAGGCCTGCCAGCATCTCATAGAATCCCTTCATCGAATGATAGAATCCCTACTTTGTGGGAGCAGGTCAATTGGCCCATTGAGTCCACACTGACCTTCTGAAGAGCATCCCACTCTGACCCACTCTGCTACCCTGCCTTTCCATGGCTAACCCACCTGGCCTGCACATCCCTGAATGCTATGGGCAATTTACCATGGCCAACCCACCGAACCTTCCCATCTTTGGACTGGAGGAAACCCACGCAGACACAGGGAAAATGTGCAAATTCCACACTGACAGGCGCCCTTGGCGGAAGGACATGCAGGCCCTGGGACTCCTCCATTGTCAAACCCAAACCACCCAACGCTTGGAGGAAGAATGCCTCATCTTCCATCTTAGGACCCTCCAACTACTCAGAATCAATGTGGATTTCACCAGTTTCCCTATTTCCCCTCCCCCCCCCCACCTTATCCCAGTCTCAACATCCTAACTCAGCAGTGTCCTCTTGAATGGTCCTACCTGTCAATCTTCCTTCCCACCTATCTGCTCCATCCTCCTCTCCGATCTGTCATCTTCACTCCCACCTTCGTCTACCTATTGCATTCCCACCTACCCATCCCCCCAGCCCCCTCCCACTTACCTCTCAGTGCCCACGGCTCACAAGCATCATTCCTGATGAAGGGTTTATGCCCAAAACGTCGACTCTCCTGCTCTTTGGATGCTGCCTGACCTGCTGTGTTTTTCCAGACCACACTCTTAGAATCTGATCTCTGCCGTCTGCAGTTCTCCCTTTCTCCTAGAATGTCTTCCTTGTTAAAGATGAGGACTCTAAGGTCAGGTACCCTTCCCACCCTACTGTGGGCTGTCTTTGCCTGGACCGAGAGAATTGGAGAGATTGAGTGAGCTGGAAGTTGGTGGGTAAGGCCGTTAAAGCTGGTGTAGCTGGGGGAAACGTGGTGAGGTGTTCAAATGGGGAGGGTAGACTGCACAAAGGTCATGCAGGGTTAACAGTAGTCAAGGTGAAATGAGAGTGAGTAATAGAAGATGCTGCAGGCAACGGTGAGAGTGGCAGAGCGTGAGCTTTGGTGAGAGGTCAATAAAGTAGCAGACAGAAGGTGAGTGTGAGATAACAGAGAGAAGAGTCCCTTGTGGCATGGAGAAGGTCATTGACCTTATTGTGGTACTGTTGGCCATTCCTCAGTACGGTGAAAACATACTAACCCAGCAGGTGAGCTCGGACCGGTCTGCCATCATCCAATGGGGTCCTCTGGGAAAAGGACATCCCTCCTTTGCACTCCCCCTTCCACCACAGCATCCATGAACTTGGGTCATGTGGGTTTTGGAATGTATGTATGGAGCAGGCTTTAATAATTCACTCATTAGTATTTCTGGAGGCATAAGTGTTTTTTTTAAAACAAAAACAGTACGTGAGAGGGAGTCCCTGGGGTAATAATGGGACTTTGTTTGCACAGGGATATTTTTTAGGAGCGGACAGAGTAAACATGGAGGAGCATTAGGTTTCTTTTTGTTTAGAAGGATCAGGGTTTTCTTTTGCTTGGGGAAAATCCCATAGCTCGAAACGCTCCTGGTTTCAGCTCACAGAAGCTGGCTCTGCTCGAAGTTGGTTGCATGAGTCAGTTTCTCCGACAGAAAGGAGTTTGTTAGTTCGACTCACGGGGGGTAGGGCACTGGAAATTGTGTCCCTTAACTCCTGGAATCATCACAAAAGTTAAATATTTTATAAAGTATGCAAATTTCCCTAATTTACCTGACTCTCAGGCCCAAATTGAAAGAAAGCGCTGGCCAGATTTCTGTGCTGAACAAGACTCATTAGTTATTATAAGTAATTAGGTTATAGAACAAAGAAGAAAGAACAGAAAAGCGCAGAAACAGCCCCTTTGGCCTGCAAAGCCTACACCGACACTTTAACACCTTTCTAAACTAAAAACCTTTTGCTTCTATGCTGACTGTATCCCTCCGGTCCCCGCCTATTCATGCGTCTGTCAAGATGCCGCTTAAACATTGTTATTGCATCTGCTTCTACCACCTCCTCCGGCGGTGTATTCCAGGCACTTACCATCCTCTGTGTAAAAATACCTGCCTGTCACATCTCCTTTAAACTTTCCCCCTTTGATGTCGAACCTAGGCCCCTAGTGATTGACATTTCCACCCTGTGAGAAGGGCTCCAACTCTCCATTCTCTCCATGCCTCTGATCATTTTGTAAACCTCTATCAGGTTGCTCATCAGGCTTCAAATTTCAAGTGAAAGTAGACCATAGAACATAGAAATTAAACCATAGAACATAACAGCGCAGCACAGGTCCTTTGGTCCTCGATGTTGCACCGACCTGTGAAAACAATCTGAAGCCCATTTATCCTACACTATTCCTATCTAATGACCATTTAAGTGCCCTCAAAGTTGGCAAGTCTACTAATGTTTCAGGCAGGCCATTCTGCACCTCTACTACTGTCTTCTGAGTAAAGAAACTACCTCTGACATCTATCCTATATCTATTACCTCTCAATTTAAAGCTATGACCCTTCCTACTAGCCATCGTCATCTGAGGAAAAAGGCTGTCACTGTCCACCTTATCTAACCTTCTGATTATTAAGTCACCTCTCAACCTTCTTCTCTCTAATAAAAACAACCTCAATCCCTCAGCCTTTCCTCCTAAGACCTTCCCTCTATACCAGGCAACATCCTAGTAAATCTCCTTTGAACCCTTTCCAAAGCTTCCAGATTCTTCCTATAACGCGGTGACCAGAACTGTACGCAATATTCCAAGTGCGGCTGCACCAGAGTTTTATACAGCTGCAGCCTGACCTCATGGCTCCAAAACGTAATCCCTCTACTAATAAAGGCTAACACATCGGATGCCTTCTTAACAACCCCATCAACCTGGGTGGAAATTTTCAAGGATCTATGTACATGGACACCGAGATCTCTCTGTTCATCTACACTACCAAGAATCCTACCATTAGCCCAGTACTCTGCATTCCTGTTACCCCTTCCAAAGTGAAGGATCTCACAATTTTCTGCATGAAACTCCATTTGCCACCTCTCAGTAAAAACAATCTTTCCTCATAACTAATACCCTCCAAACCAGGCAACATCCTGGCGTACCTTTTCTGTGGCCTCCACAACCTTCTAGTAGTGCGGCGACGAGAACCGTATGCAATATTCTGAATGTGGCCAAACTAAAGGTCTATACAAGTATATGAAGTTCTAAATACGACTTGCCAAATTTTATACATGCTACAGGTTAACAGTTATAATCTAAGGCATACAACTCTACTAATTAAAACTTGAATTCCCTTATAAACCCTATCTCTCTCTCTCTCTCTCTCACTCACTCACTCACTCACTCATACATACACACATGCATACACACATGCATACACACACTTACATACACACACACATACACACATGCATACACACACTTACATACACACACGCATACACACATGCATACACACACTTACATACACACACTTACATACACACACGCAAGCTCATACACACATAAGCTCGCGCACACACACACATGGAAACCAATAGGGAAAGTAGATTATTAGTAGACATATAGGAAAACTGGAAGACATGTCACTAGTCTTTGTTCCTGAGTTCTGTGGTTGAGATGATATTATGACTTTTTGCAGTCCAGCATTTTGTTACAGTCCCTATCTTCAGATCCTTCCACCAGCTGGTAAGAAACACTAAGTCACTGGTTCCTTTATAAAAAGTCTCTGACTTACCTGTTAAAGTTTCAGTGTACAATACTTGCTTAGAAAAGCTAAATTGGTTTTCTTCAGGTTGACAGTGGATTATGACAGCAGAGAGAAGAGAGACCTCTCCTTAGCCAGGGAAAATTTGGACACTTCTCTCTCTCTCTTTGGAATCCATTCCAAGCTCCAAGTTGGCAATTAATCACACAATTATTGGCAGACTTAAATATTGTTGTAATAGGTAACTGGCCACTAGTCCATAGACCAATCAATTTCTTGTTGCAAGGAAAAGCTGCATTCATGTATCCTTTTGTCTTCAAATTATTTGCAATGCCAACTCTAATTACTGCTTGTTCAAACAGTTATTTACACTATGCTTGCCATTGATACCAGGTTACTTGCTTCTCAAAACGTACAGATATCCTTTCAAACAGTTAGTTTCAAAACAGCTTCTTCTCATCTCAGTCCCCAGTTTTTAACAACAAAAAAATAAAAAAAGGCATAGTACTTACATCAGAAATATTAGGAAATAGGTTACCCGAGTATACAGGTTTCATTTAAAACTTCAGACCAGAAGTGTTTTGGTAGAACCCTGAAGAGGTTGCTCAAAGCTAGCAAAATCTAAGCTCAGTTAGATGAATAATCAAGATAGAGTCTATCAAAGTCTCAGACCTGATGTAAAGAAACAGTTCAGTTAAATATATGGATGTGATAGAGAAGCAAATTTTCTCTGGTGCTTGAGTACTGTAGCATGATGATGTTGAGACAAATGGGATTGTAATTTTACTGTGCACTTCAAAATCTTTCAAGATGTGCTATATGTAAATAGTTTGCTTTATACTATTTTTATCTTCTTTCCCTTGCATATTAAACATTTGTTACATTATGAAAATTAAACCTGCAATGTTGCTTATGTTTCAATTATATACCACATTATTAAATGAAAACAAATCAAAATATGATTTAAGAAGGCAGATTTCGATCTGGGATAGGTTTTATGTAGTGATAACATCAGAGAAGATCATAACAATGGCTATGCAATTATTATATTAAACAGTCCCGCTTGGATATTAAACACAATCAGAAAGTCTCAATTTTCTCCCAGCCTTCCTTCAAGAAATGCAGCCCTGAGACTCACTAACTCTTGGGTCTCACGCTGATGCACTTCTGCACCATGAGGTGACCAAAAACATTTCTGCAGTGCCATTCCTTTGTCTTCACCTGCAAGAATCAAATCATCTATTTAGATTTTTCACTCACTATATAAATTCTTTTTTTTAATTCAAGGCAATCATTGAAATAAATGTGTTTAATGAATTTTAAAATGTTTTCACTTTTAAAAATAAAAATAAAATAACTAATAAAGTATGAAAATCACTCTTCTCTCCTTGACATTAGGTGAACATACAGACTATGGAAATGTATGGATTGCATTTTGTACTTCTACTTGCAAACCTAAACAATTGAATTCAAAGATTGAATGTGACTCTTACAATTAAGAATTAACCTGAAGAAAATAGATACACAAAGCGCAAAAGATCTTGTTCTAACAATCATAGAGATGTACAACATGGAAACAGACCCTTCGGTCCAACTCGTCCATGCCAACCAGAGTATCTGGGGTATCATTTCATTTTAGATACATAAAGATACCCCGGAATGTTAATATCAGAATGCCCATTTGACAAATTGCAGCATTAAGTCAAAAAACAAATTAGAGATTGCTCAAAAGATAAAGCTTGTTTGATAAATGTTAATGCTGAAAAATATAAATAAGAATGGTTATTATACTCTCCAACAATGGTTGTGTTTACTGATTATGTCTGTGTACTCTTCACAACATCATCAACAGCACTGACTATGGACTAGCCTTTAGGGGAACACAATAAAAGACTTGGTTCACACATAGTGGGAACTTTCTTGGTTTGACAGAACTCATTGCTGAGTTGGATCCATTTCTTGCCAACCATATAAACCATTCTGGAAGCAGTAAATCTGGGAAGCCTTTATGCTTGACTAAAACAATTTGTGATTAACTTACTCAAAAGCAGAGAGGGCTGGAGAAACTCTGGCAACATCAGTAGACAGAACCCAGAGTAAATATTTCAAATCCAGTGGCCCTTCTGTAATGACTACCAATGAGGGGCTGCTGGACTTGAAGCATTAACTCTGTTTTTTTTCCCCTCTACAGAAGCTACCAGACTTGCTGAATTTCTCCAGCACATTTTGCTTTTATTTCAGATTTCTAGCATCTGCAGTTTTTCTTATTTTTATTATAGATGGGATGAACCTAACCTGTTGATAGTTGAAAAGGTAAGAGGATCTATTTGGGTGACTTGAATAAAACAGGATACTTCAGTTCCCAAAAGAGAAAATGCTGTAAAATCTCAGCAGGTCTGGCAGCATCTGTAAGGAGAGAAAAGAGCTGACGTTTCAAGTCTAACTGACCCTTGGTCAGCTTTGACAAAGGGTCAGTTAGACTCAAAACGTCAGCTCTTTTCTCTCCTTACAGATGCTGCCAGACCTGCTGAGATTTTACAGCATTTTCTCTTTTGGTTTCAGATTCCAGCATCCGCAGTAATTTGCTTTTATTTAGGATACTTCAGTTTGTGGACATCACACCAGATCTTCCATATGTTCATCAACTAACTGTTATTGTAAGATACATGCCATTCGATGGTGATTGCCCATTGAACGCTTTCAAAATTTCCTTGATATAGAAAAGCATAACGGTGCTGGATTAGTGAGGCAAGGGAACTTACTTCAGTATGCACTCCATTATACTTTTCTAATTCAAGTGCAGAAAACAGGCATGTGACAATGCAGCTAAAATGATGAAAAGATATAAATGCAACAAAGATTTCTATAGAAAGTAAACAAACAAAAACAGAAATTTCTGCAGAAGGGTGACTTGACGTTAACTCTGTTTTCTCTGCACAGATACTCCCAGACCTGCTGAGTTTCTCCGGCAATTTCTGAGTTTGGGTGTTTCTGTGTTTGATTGCCAGCATCCTTTGCTTTATTCTGTAGAACGTAAGGATGCTTTCTGTATTCCATCCTGTGCTGAATCGCTGTGGCTGTGCTACAGCTGCTTGCTGCATGGATGCCTTTTTTTTTGCTTTTGTGCAACAAATATATGCACCCTTCTCTGCCTCTGCAAAATCTTGGGCAAAGCCCAAATCATTTTGGGTCCTGATTCCACTGTTCCCCCTAGTAGTAGGATGAAGACATGTGCAAAAGTTATTTCAGCTATAGCTGAGAGATATGGTTCAATTTGCTGATATCCTTACTCACCTCCATGCAGATGATCGTGAAAAAAGTGACATAGGAGCGAAGCTGACATTCTGCAGAGCAAAATGGAGGAGTTAGAGTTTGGTTTAGATTTAGATTTTATTGTCATGTGCACTCAAGTACAGGAGTACAGTGAAAAGTGAATAATGTCGCCACACACGATGCCATCTTAGGTACAAAAATCTTAGGTACGTAGTAGCAAGAGAAACAACGTTTAAAAGTTAAGCATTATTTTATAGAATAAGTAGAAAAATCAAGAAATAAGGTAATAGTTAATTAGTGTTATGTTCATATTACAACTTTTGAATTATTTAATGGATGACTTCCAGAAAACCAGTAAGACCCTGCAAGATGCACAGGTAACCCATAGTACAAATGCAGAGTCTTAGACATCACTCTCTCACTCCCTGAAAGAAACCCAAAAACGTTTTGATGAAACTGAACTCAGAAGCAAAAATAAACCTGTTTGATAAAAGCTATAAACTTGAGAATATCTGAAAAAGAATGAAATATGCTGAGGAAAGACTTTCTCCGAAAGGAGGCCTATTTTGCATGAAATTCTTTCCTCTGATGATGGAACACTTAAAACATAATTTGCTGAACAGAAAGCAATCACATACAAAAGTGTTGCGTTTCTTTCAGTTTCCGTACATAGAGTCACAGAGTCATACAACACAGAAAAAGACCCTTCAGTCCAACCAGTCCATCTCGAACATAATCCCAAACTAAACTAGGCCCACCTGCCTGCTCCTGGCCCATATCCCTCCAAACCTGTCCTATTCATGTACTTATCAAAATGTCTCTTAAACATTGTAATTGTACCTGCATCGGCCACTTCCGCAGACAGTTCATTCCACATGTGAACCACCCTCTATGTAAAAAATCTGCCTCTTATGTCTTTTTTAAATCTCTCTCCTCTCACCTTAAAATTATGCCCACTAGTCTTGAACTTCCCCATCTTCGGGAAAAGATACCTATCATCAACTTTATCTATACCTGTAATTATTTAATAAACTTCTACCAGGTCACCTCTCAGCCTCCTACGCTGCAGTGAAAGAAGTCCCAGTCTTTTCTGCCTTACTTTATAACTCAACTCTTCAATACCCATTCTGGTAAATCTCTTCGGAACCCTCTCCAGATTAATAAGATTCTTCCTGTAACAGGACGACCAGAACTGGACACAGTACTCCAGGAGGCGGAGGTGGGTATTGCAGATGCTGGAGATTAAAGTCAAGATCAGAGTGGTGCTGGAAAAGCACAGCAGGTCAGGCAGCATCTGAAGAGCAGGATAATCGACGTTTCGGGCAAAAGTCTGATGAATAATTTTTGCCTGAAACGTCGATTTTCCTGCTCCTCGGATGCTGCCTGACCTGCTGTGTTTTTCCAGCACCACCCTAATCTTGACAGTACTCCAGAAGAGGCCTCAACAAAGTCTCATGTTTTCAATGCCTCAGATAAACAGCTATGTGAATGCGTAGCATTTCTGATGCAAGATTATATTGGCAATGTTGATGTTAGCTTTGTTTGATAAATAAAGCACTTCCAAGCTTATATCCAGGAGAACTATTCAAGTTAATGACATTTACGCAACCAGATTGAGTTGGCTTTTCTGAAAGTAGAAGCAGCATTGCAGCTGTGTTTGAGTCTAATGGTAATAAACTAATGAGGAGAAAGATCACTTCCACGGCTGAAAAACATCCAAAATGAACTGCCGCGAACAATGCTCCAATAAAAGCTGTGTGCATTGAGTATAATGTGAACAGAAAGTGATAAACATTGTAGCGTATCAAGAGAGGATATCATCCATGACTTCGCTGTTCAAAATCCCAAAAGAAAATTGTTTTAAAATTTTATTCAGATTGTATCATTGGTTTTGTTTAGTAAATACTGATCTATGTAATTCCTTTTTTTTAGATTAGATTACTTTACAGTGTGGAAACAGGCCCTTCGGCCCAACAGGTCCACACCGACCCGCCGAAGCGTAACCCACCCATACCCCTACATTTACCCCTTACCTAACACTACGGGCAATTTAGCATGGCCAATTCACCTGACCTGCACATCTTTGGACTGTAGGAGGAAACCGGAGCACCCGGAGGAAACCCACGCAGACACGGGGAGAACGTGCAAACTCCACACAGTCAGTCGCCTGAGGCGGGAATTGAACCCGGGTCTCTGGTGCTGCGAGGCAGCAGTGCTAACCACTGCGCCACCGTGCCGCCCAAATATAGCTTGTATAGCTAAAGCATACACATTTTCATTTTGCTCATTAAGAAATCATTAAATATTTTCATTTGGAAGTGTTCACAATGTAAATAGGCTTATTGCAAGATATAAGTTTCATTTAGGTTATTTATTTATCACTATACCTTCATCTATTTGTATTTGCAAATATAAAATATTCAATACCTTTATTTTACTTGTTAGACTCATGTTTTTTTCCCCTTTTGGAAACGCTATCGGATCTTTAAGTCAAACCTAACTAAAGGCCTTAGCATGTTAAAATTTAGCCCCGATAGGGCATCCTGATGAAGAAAGAGGAGCAGAAGTAAACGTCTTAATTCTCCAGTTTCCCTGTCCTGTTGCCTTCAGGCATCTGTGGACAAGTACTCCAAAATCCCTCTGTTCATGTGAGCTTCCTAGTGACCTGCCATTCATTGAGTACTTCCTTATCTTGAAGATTAGAATTGGAATTAGAATCAGTTCTAGTACTCAAGTACAGAAATACAGGAGTACAGTGAAAAGTGTATAATTTCACCACTCAAAGCACCAAAGCAAAAAGTACTTGGGTGCAAATCCTAAATACTAAATAGGGAAATAAAGAATTTTTTTTTCCAATTTAATTGAGTGCAAAAGTGATGCTGCAGGGTGAGATGTCGGTTAATTTTTTAGGTTATGTTAAAATTAAAAATGGAGAAAGTCATACTCTAAATAATTACAGCCCAGTTGATCTCACCTTGGTTATGTGTAAAATATTGGGATCAATTCTGAAACACAGATAAACCACCCTCTATGTAAAACATCTGCCTCTTATGTCTTGAAAAGCACAATTAACAAGAGCAGTCAGCAGGCTCTTGTTAAGGGAAAATGGTTTGACAAATTGGAATTGAATTTTTTGAAGAGGTATCAGGATAGCTTAATGGGGGTGGTGTGGTTGATATGGACTAGATTAAGTATAACCAAGCCCCTGTCTAGATTCCTAATGGCAGACCTTTTTCGAAAAAGCCAATTCTCAAGCTTGACAGAAAATTAGCTTAGTGGTTGAAAATAAAGGGTAATTGTTGATAGGTGTATTCGCAACTATGTGGCTATTTCCAGTGGGCTTCAGCAGAGTACAAGGTCCCCTGCTGTTTGTGGTATATATTAATGCTTTGGACTTTATTATAGGTGGCATGATCAAGAAATTTCAGACATGACATAAAGTATTTGTGTGTCTGAAAGCAAGTTGGATAACTGTAGACTACAGGAAAGTATCAATAAACTGGTCAGGTGGAAGGTAAGTGATAAATTTAATCCAGAGAGTTTGTGAGGTGTTACATTTGAGACAATGAAAAAGGCAGTGGGATATTCAATAATGAAGAATATTGAGTGGTGTAGAAGGACATTAGATCCAGGAAGGTGGTAAGACAAATTGATGAGATGATTAAGAAAGTGTATAAAATAATTCCCTTTATTAATCAAAGTTTAGAATATAAAAGAAGGGAGGTTCTGCCGCAGCTATCTAACATTTTAATGAAGCCAAAATTTGAGGACTGTGTGCAGTTCTTGTTAGTTCACTGCAGCAGGGATATAATTGCACTAGAGAGGTTACAAAGAATGTTGCCAGGACTGAAAAGATCGGATAAAGCTGGTAGTGTTTTCTCTGAAACAGAAGAGCCTGTGGGGAGATTGGATTAAGACATGGAATGTTGTGAGGGATGTAGAGAGTCAAGTGGAAGGGAAGAAGCAAGGTCATTGGGTGGGGAGATCCGATGTTTAAAATGCTTGGTTAGGAGCCTTAGAGAGGAAGTGTGGAAGACTGTCTCCACCCAGAGAATCAGAGTTATGTTTCTTGTAACCTGCACACCGCATGGCTATGCAGCCACTGCTGTATGACACCCGATTACCACTTTAAACACCCTGCGCTCAGAACTCTGAGGTTAACACAGCAAGAGAAGAGAGCAACGATCATTAGATGGTAAAGTCCTGGAGCTCAGTTTCTGAATGGGGAGCAGAGGTAGAAACCCTCACCTCATTTAAAGAGTGGCTGGGTGTGCAGCTGAAGTCTCGTAACCTCCGAGGACACAGACCAAACGTTGGAAAATGGGGTTAGGTTGGCTGGCTGCACAGACCTGACAGACAGCAAGGCTTCTTCCTGTGCAGAAAACTTCTCAACATTTTCTGTACATTCCAACTATCTGAAGAGGAGGAACGTTCAGGGATGTGGGGAGCTGGAGTGGTACTGCATGAGTTGCTTGTTGACCAGGGCAAAATGAATATGATGGGCTGAAGGGCCTTTTTCTCTGCAATAATGATTCATAGAAGCATTCATTCATAATCACTCTTTCTGTTCCAGGACGGTTCGCAGATAACAATTGGCAACAGAACCTGACCAGGGGAAGTCAACCACAACTCTCTGAGGTCCTTCCTTTGTGGCTACTCATGATGAGATAAGGTTGGGTGGACTTTGTGGCAGGAGCCAGGGCAGATGGTGACTGCCTAGATTATCTCGAGGTAATTCCAGTTTCCTTACTGATGCACTTCTGTTCTTATCCAAAATCCTCCAAATCTATCCTTAACTCCCAAGCTCTACATGATCTTATCAAATTATAGCAGCTGCAGATGCTGTACCTATCTCTCCCACCTTTGACATTAAGGTCCACATCACCACATCCTCCACAGTAATTTCAAGATGAACAGCCTATTTCTTGTTTCCCTACCAGCTGCATCCCTGCTCTTGGAGGAGGAGGGGCAGACAGCAAGGACAAATGCACTGTACAGGTTGCTAACACTGTTGCAAGCACTGGTTCACTGACCAGTACATCACACTCCCAGCACTAATGGGCAGCAGTCAGACAACATGGAAAGGACAGCACGGGCCCCAAATTCCTGTTTATGGGGGCAGGTAAATAAAGGTCATATCCTTGTTTAACCTGAGCACCTCCTGGGATCAAGCTTCAGGAGAAGGATTATGGGACTGACAATCCAATGTTTGGTGAAATGGGCAGCCTTCCTCTAAGATTACGGTCTGTGGAGGAATGTAGATGTCTGCCAGTATCTTAGTGACTTGACACAGAGCCTGGAATTCATCCTTTCCAGTATGGGAAGGCTGGACTCTCCCAGATGACCACTCCTGGAACATTGCTGTATGTTTCCACCTCTGTGTAACTGGATAAGGGTTGTTTGAAATAGATCGTTCCCACTAATCCGACTTTGTCTTGGATTTTTCTAATGATTAGTGACAGACAATACACCACCACAGAGCTTTTAAAGAAGAGACACTGTACTTCGATAACAAGAAAGCTGGTACAAGCAAAAGGTAAAACTACATTTGGTCAGGTGTAAATGCCAGTGCCTTAGGGAGCTGTATGGATATGTCTGCTCCTTCAGAAAGCTGGAATATCTTTTCATACTGTCCATGTACTCAAAATGATTTTGATGGTCAATATGTGTGTTCTCAGCCAACTTGATGGACTTTTGGTTTGTCCATTCATTAACACAATACTGGGAAATAGCAGCACAGTTTTAATTACTCTTTTGTTCTTTTTTAATTTGACTGAGAGTGTCCTGGATTACTAGAAATGTTTCTTCGGCCCTTTGAGATGTAACTTTTATGTCATCAAATATAATCTCAACATAATTTTTCTTTTTTATTTGATTTCTACCATGAGTCTAGGAAACTCAATAAAATCTTGCATCAGTTGCTCTTTGACTGGTTGGTCAATCCTGCTTTATTGCTGGACCAATGTTTCATCAACAGTTCTTTTCTGCACCCATTGTTCTCTTGGAACTAATGGAATTCCTTCTAACTCCTCATGTTGAGGTCCAAACATGCTCACTGGCTCAAAAGTGAGGAGTATTGATTGTGAACTGTATAAACGTTTTCAACTCTCTTACACTCCTTGTGGCGCAGTGTATTGTTCCTACCCTCTTGACAGCTATTCCACTTGTGATATAATCTCATCTCTGTAGACTGACTTCTGCCATGGTAACTGCTTTGATAGGATAGTGACCTTAGCAGTGGAGTCATACTTCAATTTAACAGCATGTCCATTGAAATAAACACGTTCTGTAAAATGTAGATTACTGGAATCAACACGTTCCTCTGTAAATTAATTATTGTTTCCACAGAAGATTTCTACACCATATTAAGGTCTTTGTTTGTGTAACCTTTCTGCAGCATTTTAACTGTATCCTACTTCTGTACCTGATATTCATCTTTGAGACAATGTTGTTTCTTCAGAATTGTCACCTCCACGTGATATATATCTTGGGAGATACAGTGAAAAGTGTTCTGTCACCACAATCCAGCCCACCATTTTGAGGTACAAGAAGAATAAAAGAAAGTACTGAGCACAAAGAACATTACAGCACAGGAACAGGCCCTTCAGCCCTCCAAGCCGGTGCTGATCCATCTTAAATCGAGTTCACCTTCATTGACCAGGGTCCCAAACACAGCTGCAGGACTTCTGCAAGGGTCCCCACTCTGGTCCTAATGAAGCCAGGGGTCGCCGCTCCAGGCACTAACACCACATGGAAGATACACAATGCAAATATCCAGGTCCTGAGTTTCCCACCTGCAAGTCCACTTGTAATATCCATCATTTTCAAGATTTGTGACTAATAGACTATTGAAGCTTAATGTTGTATTCTGTATGGTCCTTATCTGACCTTGAATTTTCTAGAAGTATTATATCTTTTTTCATTCATTCTCCACGTACTGAATAATCTAATCACTGTAAAGGTTTTCTTGTGATGTTGCTGTTTCTTAGCTTGATGTTTTAATTCTCGCATTCTCAAATACTGTTTCAAATTTAATTACTCTGAAGCTTAGTAAACTCTGCGCAGCACTCCCGCTACAGGGCAACCTTGATGATCCAAACCACACCAGCTGCTGGTGAATATTTTATTCGAATAATCGAATGTTCGGATAACAAAGTTTACTCAAACAGCAGGACCTTGAGAACCTGTCCAGATAGTACAAAATTCGGATAATCCATACTCTGATAACCAAGGTGGTTCTGTATTTGGCTTTTTTAAACTCTGTATCATTGTATGGCTGTGGCAAATTCTTCCGGAAATCAGTATACTGGCTGATCTGCTGTAATTTACTGCTTTCAAGTACTTTTTTTCAAGAAATCTGTCTCGTTTTACTGCTGTATTTCTACATTGCCTATTGAGTATACCCAAGCTTTTTAGGGCATTTTCCCCTTCTACAGACATGGTAACATGTTTCTATTTTTTCCTGGATCAAATAGGTATTTCCTTGCCTTTTGCAGTCTAAAACACCACGCTACTTCTTCTGCCCCAACTTTAAATAAAGTTCTCTGGCTGCAGCCTTTATCAATCTTCCTGCTGTAATTGAAGCTTATTTATTAAGATCCTGTCAATTTAAATTTTGTCCTGATTTTAGATCATCTTCTGGATTCTTTCATAGATTTCTTTAATTTTGCTTGTTTTCAATTTAATTAAATTCAGAGGCCTTCCTGATTCAATAGCACATTCTAAATTTATTTTCTAGCCCTTTCATCATTCCTTGCAGCTATATTCAATGAAACCTAATGTTCATGGCAGTGATGCTCAGCAAGAGAGGTCAGACTCTCTTACATTCCCTTCACTTTTCCTCCTGATCTTTGCAACATTTTTCATCAAATTATTCTGTTTGCTCTTAGGGATTTCTATATTTACCCCCGGAACCTTCAGTTGCTCATTCAGGATTTCTTTCACAATGGTCATTGTAAGTCCAAGTGCCTTTTATCTCTTTGCCGAGCCTGCACATTTAGGCAAAAGTGAGGTCTGCAGATGCTGGAGATCAGAGTCTAGATTAGAGTGGTGCTGGAAAAGCATAATAGGTCAGGCAGCATCTGAGGAGCAGGAGAATTGATGTTTCGGGCAAAAGCCCTTCATCAGGATTCATTTGCCCGAAACGTTGATTTTCCTGCTCCTTGGATGCTGCCTGACCTGCTGTGCTTTTCCAGCACCACTCTCATCTGGCCTGCACATTTGCCCATCGACATTCACTGCTTTCTGCATAAACTTTTGCCTTAGGATTGCGGAACTTGTCTTTTCTCTGCTTCCACCATTGCTGCTATCTCTGTCAATAATCAGATTTCAACTGGTGCCTGTGTCTTCTTAAAGCAGTCGTTTTTTTTTCATCCATTCAATCGGATGTTGGAGTTGCTGACTGGGCCAGTATTTATTGCCCGAACCTAGTTACCTTTGAGAAGGTGGAAGTAAGTTGTGTTCTTGAACTGCTGCAGTTCAGTTTGTGGAGGTAGATCTCCAATCCCATTAAGGAGGGGAAAATCCAGGAGTTTGACCCAGTGTCAGTGAAGGAACAGCAATATGTTTCCAAGTCAGAGTGCGAGTAGTTTGAAGGAGAATTGTAGGTGGTAGTATTCCCATGTATGTGCTGTCCTTGGTTGTTGGAAGTGGCTGTGGGTTTGGAAGATGCTGTCTAAGGAGCCTTGGCTAATTTCTACAGTGCATCTTGAAGATAGTACACATTGCTACTACTGACTGTCATTGGTGAAGGGAGTGGATATAGTGCCAATTGGGTGAGCTGCTTTGTCCTGGATGGTGTCAAGCTTTGTGAGTTGGAACTGCAGTCATCCAGTGAGGAATATTCCATCATCCTCCTGACTTGCACCTTGTCCATATTGGAGATGTACAGAGCTTCTTGTAGTCAGGACGTGAGCTACTCATTACAGGATTCCTAGCCTCTGACCTGCTCTTGTAATGTTCTTAAAGTGGTAAATTGATTTTAAATACTTTCATTTCCTCTGGGTGGTCTGGATTTATTTTCATCATGCTGGTGGTCAGATCTGCAATGCTGCAACAGTGGGTTATCTTCCAAGATGACCCTGTGGTTTTTATCACCTTTACCAGTATGTGATACGAGCTTTAAGATTGTTTGACAGAGTTCACTGTAAACTAATCCTCCTTGTTCTTGATGTTGTCTTAGTAATAGCTAGTGGCTAATTATAGAGGATACATCACCAAACCACAGAATATCTGCAGAAGTGAAACTGTTCGTAGATTACAGAAAAATTAATTGCATGATAGTAGTAAGTAGAAGTAAATTTGGTCAGGCACAATTATGGGATATTATAGCCATGACAGAAACAATGCTGAGGGAGGGACAGGACTGGCAGCTATTGTGCCAGGGTGCAGGTGCTTTAGGTGGGACAGAGGTGGTGGAAGGAGGGGAGTGGAATTGCATTTTTGATTAAAGCAAGTTTTACAGCAGTAGTCAGAGATGAAACAACTGAAGGATTATCCAGTGAGACTTTGTGAGTGGAGCTAAGAAATAAGAAGGGGATGATGACGTTATTGGAGTTGTACCAGAGGCCCCCAAATAGTCAATGGGAATTAGAGGAACAAAAATGCAGGGAGATTGGGGAGACTTGCAGGAGCAATAGGGTTGACATTGTAGTGGATTTTAATTTTCCTAACATAGACTGGGACTGTCAGAGCGTTAAGAGCTTAGAAGAGGTGGTATTTGCTAAGTGCGTTCAGGAAGGTTTCCTCAAGCAGTATATAAAGAGTCCTACTCAGGAAGGGGCAAAACTCAACCTATTCTTGGGTAATAGGGTAGGACAGGTGACAGTGGGCGAGCACTTCGGGAATAATGAATATAGTTCTATAAATTTTAAAATAGTTATGGAGAGAGACAAAACTGGTCCATAGGTTCAAGTTCTAAATTGGGGCTAGGCATGTTGTGATGGAATTAGACAGGAGCTCGCAGGAGTTGACTGGAGTAGTTTGTTTGCAGGCAAAGGGACCTCTGGCAAGTGGGAGGCCATAAAAAGTGAAACAGCTAGAGGTCAAGGTCTATATGTTCCTCTGAGGATGAATGTCAAGGTTGGCAGGAATAGGGAACCCTGGATGAGAAGAGATATTGAGGCTTTCACCAGAAAAAAGGAGGTCTGGCTCAGAAAGAGGCAGCTGGGATCAAGGGAATACCTGAAAGTATACAGGGAATACAGGAGTTTACTGAAGAAGGAAATCAGGAGAAGATTAGGATGAATCTGAAGAAGTTCTTTAAGTATACTAAAGTAAAAAGAATAAGTAGTGACAGAAAAAGGACCCCTCAAGGATCAAAGTGGACATGTATGTGTAGAACCTGCAGGAGATGGGTGAGGTCCTCAATGAATATTTCTCCTTTGTCTTTACCGTGGAGAAAGACGTGAAGACTTGGGAACTTCAGGAAGTTAGTGGTGATATCTTGGGGACAGTCCATATCACAGTAGAGGAAGTGTTGGATGTATTAGACTATATGAAGGTGGATAAATATTCTGGTCCTGACCAGACATATTCAGGAACACTGCAAGAGGCTAGAAAAGAAATTGTGAGAGCCATGACTGATATTTTTGTATCATCACTGGCCATGGTAAGGTCCCAGAAGACTGGAGAGTAGTAAATGTTGTGCTATTATTCAAGAAGGGCTGCAAAGAAAAGCCTGGGAATTATAGACCAGTAAGCTTAACATTTGTGCTGGGTAAGTTACTTGAAAAGATTCTGAAGGATAACATATACATGCATTTGGAAAGAGGATTTGATTAGGAGTAGCCAGCATGGTTTTGTGAGTGGGAGATCATGCCTTACAAATTTGTTAGAGTTCTTTGATGAAGTGTCCAGGAAGGTTGACAAGAGCAGAGTGGTAGATGTAGTCTGTATGGATTTCAGTAAGGCCTTTGATAAGGTTCCTCACGCTCTGGAATGTTAGATCGTATAAAATCCAGGGCAAGCTGGCAAATTGAATACAAAATTGGCTTGATGGTAGGAAGCAGAAGGTAATAGTGGAAGGATGCTTGTCGGATTGGAAGCCTGTGACTGGTGGAGTGCCTCAGGGGTCAGTGCTGGGCCCATTGCTGTTTGTTATCTATATCAATGATTTGGATGAGAATGTACAAGGCATGATTAGTAAGTTTGCTGATGACATACAATAGGCGGTACTGTGGACAGTGAGAAAGGTTGTCAGAAATTGCAGCAGGACCTTGATCAGCTGGGGAAGTGGGCTGAAGATATGACAAATGGAGTTTAATATAAATAAGTGTGATGTCTTGCATTGTGTAAAGTCAAATCAAAGCAGGAGTTTCATGGTGAATGGTCAGGCCTTAAGGAGTGTAGTGGAACAGAGGGATCTTCGAGTTCAGGTACATGGTTTTCTGAAAGTGGCGTCATAGGTAGACAGGGCAGTGAAGAAGGCTTTTGGCACACTGAGTCTAGAAGTTGGGAAGTTATGTTGCAGTTATACTGGTGAGGCCTCACTTGGAGTATTGTGTTCAGTTTTTAGTTCACCTCGTTATAGGAAGGATGTTCTTAAACTGGAAAGAGTCCAGAAGAAATTTACAAGGATGTTGCCTGGACTCAAGGGTCTGAGTTATAGGGACAGGTTGGACATCCAGGACTTTTTTTCTTTAGAGCATAGGAGATTGAGGGGGGACCTTATAGAGGTGTATAAGATCATGAGAGGCATGGAGAGGGTGAATGCACTCAGTCTGTTTCCCAGGCTTGGGGAATTGAGGACTAGAGGGTATCAGTTTAAGGTTAAGAATAAAAGGGACCTCGAGGGGCAAATTTTATACACAGAGGGTGGTACGCATATGGAATAAGCTGCCAGTGGAAGTTATTGAGGCAGGTACATTAACAACATTTAAAAGGCATTTGGACAAATACATGGGCCAAGTGCAGGGAAATGGGGTAAGCGTGGATGGGCCTTTTGGTCAGGGAGAAAGTGAGGACTGCAGATGCCAGAGATCAGAGTCAAAAAGTGTGGCACTGGAAAAGCACAGCAGGTCAGGCAGCATCCAAGGAGAAGGAAAATTGACGTTTTAGGCATAAGCCCTTCATCAGGAATTCCTGATGAACAGTTTATGCCCGAAACATCAATTCTCCTTCTCCTCGGATGCTTCCTGACCTGCCAAAGGGCCTGACTCCATGCTGTAGGACTCTACAACTCTACGACTCTATTAGGATCTTAGGGACTTAGCACAGATACGCCTACTGCCCCTGAGAGCTAAACTAGAACTCCATGTCTCCATCCTTATACTGTGTGTGACCTCAGGGGGATGTTTTGAAACCAAAGTAATGTCAACATTAACACCCTCAGGATCATTACCTTTTATATCAGTCAGTTACAAACAGTGAGCTGTGAAGCTTAGCATCATGCAGCGAGTTTTGATCTTTCCCTGTAGTTGTTGCACCTTCCTGAATGAGAAGATGCTGCAAACAAAGAATTAGCTGGCGGTAGGAATTTGGGATACTTTTTGACTGAAAGGATTGACAGCAGGTAGCTGGTCTCAGTCGTGGAGGATGCATGAAATGGCAACAGTGTTAAATCAAGTTTTATCAGGAGTAGGAATGTTAAAAGCTTTCTTCAATTAGTCAGGATAACAGTCCATTGCAGGTGTGGACTGTGAGATTACAGTCTTGTTCTATTTTCTTTCATTACTTGAACAGGAACATTGGCTACAACGCAGAATCAATTCCCCATATTTAATACACTCATTTTGCACAATACAAGAGTCATAGAGTCGTACAGCACAGAAATAGACCTTTTGGTCCAACTCATTCCATGATGACCAGGTTTCCTAAACTAAACTAGTCCCACTTTCCTGCATTTGGCCCATATCCTTCTAAACCTTCCTATCCATGTACCTGTCCAAATGTCTGTTAAATTTTGCAATTGTACCTGCATCTACCACATCCTCTGCCAGCTCATTCCATACATGTACCATCCTCTGTGTGAAAACGTTGCCCCTTATGTCCCTTTTAATTCTTTCCCTTAAGCCTATGCCCTCTAGTTTTTGACTCCCCTATCCTGGGAAAATACCTTGGCTAAATACCCTAATCATGCCCCTCGTGATTTTATAAACTTCAATAAGTTCAGCTTTCAGCCTCTAACATTCCAGGGATAAACTTTTCTGTACCCTTTCTAGTTCAACAACATCTTTCTATAGCAGAGCTCAGTAAAATGAATTCCAATGATAGGAATCTTTATTATTGAGCTCACATTCACTGCACAACTGAACTACCTAGCTTTACCATTCAGTCTTGACCACAGCTAAAAAGTGGTTTGTTCTAAACACTTAACTCAATCCTTGCTAGCTGCTGATTCACTACCTGCAGATCCATGAATTCACAATGTCAAACCCAGACCTGTCTTTCTTCTTCTGATTGGCTCGTCACCTGAAATACATAGGAGGGTTGTGGAGGAGCAGTATCTACAGTTAATGGTGGGAAACCTGTGGACCTTTCCCCCTCAGATAACAAGGATTTGGTGTACACCACATTCTAGTTTTCAGTATCTATATTCCATGCATACAAACACTAATTTACAATGCATTTGAATGCCACACTGCAGACTTTAGATAAATGTTGAACTAAAAGGGCACAGGTGCTCATCCATCAATGATTCTCAATGATTCTATTAACATGATTACAGCTCTATCCCTCCTTTATTAATGTATATTGTACTTCATTATTATACTGTGCCCACCAAATGTTCCAAAGTCCTAACATTTGGTTGGGAGGCTTACACTCATTTTAAAGCCTGTCACATTTGACACAAATCCCTGGCCGGCAGAATAATTTTGTGCATTGAGTGATTAGAACCTGGAATGCATGACCTGTAAGTGGAATTAAGGCTGATTTAATCCTGGTCTTCAAAACACAAAGGAAGAATTATAGAGTCATAGAGATGTACAGCACAGAAACAGACCCTTCAGTCCAACTCGTCCATGCTGACTAGACATTCTAAATTAATCTAGTCCCATTTGCCAGGACTTAGCTCATAATCTTCTAAATCATTCCTATTCATATACCCATCCAGATGTGCTTTAGCTATTGTAATTGTACCAGTCTCTACCATTTCTTCTGGTAGCACATTCCATACACGCACCACCCTCTGCATGGAAAAGGTGCCCATTACGTCCCTTTTGATTCTTTACCCTCTCACCCTAAACCTATGCCCTCTAGTTCTGGACTCCCCCAATCCAGGGAAAAATCCCTTGTCTTTTCACCCTATCCATGCATCTCATGATTTTATAAACCTCTATAACATCACCCCTCAGCCTCCAATGTTCCAGTGAAAACAGCCCCAGCCAATTCAGTCTTCTATAGCTCAAACCCTCCAACCCGGGTAACATCCTTGTAAATCTTTTCTGAACCCTTTCAACTTTCCAAACATTCCTCCTATAGAGTCATAATCATAGATTCATAGAGATGTACAGCACGGAAACAGACCCTTCGGTCCAACTCATCGATGCCAACCAGATATCCTAACCTAATCTAGTCCCATTTGCCAGCACTTGGCCCATATCCCTCTAAACGTTTCCTATTCATGTACCCATCCAGATGCCTTTTAAATGTTGTTGATGTTCCAGCCTCCACCATTTCCTTTGGCAGCTCATTCCATACACGCACCACCCTCTGCGTGAAATAATTGCCCCTTATATCTCTTCTAAATTTTTCCCCTCTCACCCCAAATCTATGCCCTCTAGTTCTTGTCTCACCCACCCCTGGGAAAAGATCTTGTCTATTTACCCTATCCATGCCCTTCATGATTTTATAAACCTCTATAAGGTCACCCCTCAGCCTTTGATGCTCCAAGGAAAACAGCCCCAGCTGTTTCTCTATCCAGCCTCTCCCTAAAGCTCAAATCCTCCTACCCTGGCAACATCCTTGTAAATCTTTTTTGAACCCTTTCAAGATTCACAACATCATTCTGATTGGAGGGAGATCAGAATTGCACACAATGTTCCAAAATTGGCCTAACCAATGTTCTGTACAGCCACAACATAACCTCCCATCTCACACTCAATGCTCTAACCAACAAAGAAAAGCATTTTTAAATGCCTTCATCGCTATCCTATCTACTTCCACTTCCAAGGAACTATCGACCTGCAATCTGAAGTCTCTTTGTTCAGCAATACCTCCCAGGACCTTACCATTAAGTATATAAGTCCTGCCCTGATTTGCTTTTCCAAAACGCAGCACCTCACATTTACCAAAATTAAACTCCATCTGCCGCTCCTTGGCCCATTAGCAATGTGACCAAAATCCCATTGTACTCTGAGGTAACCTTCAATTATCTGATTTGATTTGATTTGATTTAGTATTTTCACATGTACCTAGCCACAGTGAAAAGTTTTGTTTTGCGTGCAGTACAAACAGATCATACCATACAAAGTGCATTAAGGTAACAGGACAGAGCAAGAAATACAGTGTACGGCTGTACAAAGATGTACAAAGTGTGATGTCAACATTAGATTTGAAATTTAAAAGGCCTATTCAGAAATCTAACAGTAGAGAACAAGCTGTTCTTAAATCTGTTGGTCCATGTGTTTGAGCTTTTGTATCTTCTGCACAATGGAAGAGGTTGGAAGAGATGGAAACCAGGGTGGGAGTGGTCTTTGATGATGATTGATAACTTTCTGAGGCAGCGAGAAGTAAAGATAGAGTCAGTGGATAGAAGGTTGGCTTGTATGATGGATCGGGCTGTGTTCACAGCTCTCTGTAGTTTCTTATATTCCTGGACAGAGCAGTTGGCATACCAAGCTGTGCTGCATCTGGATAGGATGTTTTCTATGGTGCATCTATAAATATTAGTAAGAGTCCTGTGGGCATGCTGAATTTCCTTAGCCTCCTGAGGAAGTAGAGGCAATGTTGTGCTTTTTTGACTAGCTCATCGACATGTGTGAAGCAGAACAGATGGTTGGTGATCATCACTCCTAGGAACTTGATGCTGTTGACCATCTCCACTCCAGCTCCATTGATGTAGATGGGGGCGTTCCATCCACCTTGCTTCCTGAAGTCAATGACCAGCTCTTTCATTTTGTTGACATTGAGGAAGAGATTGTTATCTTTACACCATGCCACTATAAGCTCTCTATCTCTTCCCTGTACTCTGAGTCATCGTTGTTTGAGATCCAGCCTACAACAGTGGTGTCATCGGCGAACTTGTAGATGGACGTAGGAAGAAATTTGGCCACACAGTTATGGCTGTAAAGGGAGTACAGTAGGGGGCGGAGTACACAGCCTTGAGGGGTGCTGGATTTGAGGACTATCGTGGAGGAGATGCTGTTGCCTATTCTCACTGATGGTGGTCTAGGAACCAGGAAGTTGAAGATCCAGTTGCAGAGGGTGGACCAGAGCTAAAAAAAAGTTTGCCAGGCAATGGAGAAAGGACAGTGAAATGGGACTGAGACCTTACCATATCCAATATCCGGTCAGACACATAGTTTTAAGGTGAGAGGAGAAAGATTTTAAAAAGACATGAGGGGCAATTTTTTTTAACAGTGAGTGGTTCGTGTGTGGAATGAACTGCCAGAGGAAGTGGTGGATGCAGGTAGAGGTAAGATAAAGATAGTTAGGTAAGGACATAAATAAGAAATGTTCAGAGGGATATGGGCCAAGTGCAGGCAGGTGGGACTAGTTTAGTTCGGGATTATGTTTGGCTTGGGTCCAAGGCTCTGTTCCCTTGCTGTATGAGTCTATGACTCTATGACTCTTGAGGTGAGATAGCACAATTCTGATAGGCTAAATGACCTCCTCCTATGCTGTAACCTTCCTATAATTCTATAACTGAAAGAGTTTTGACCCATCATGTGCCACAAACAATAAGGTGTGTTAAAACATATGGACAGTGTGACCCATTCTCCCTCATGGGCCATCCAGCTGTGATGCCTAGCTCCTTCCTTTTTCCTCTCTGTCTTTTTCCTCTTCTTCCTCTTCTTCTTTCATCTCCTCAGCTTGACCCACTGATACTGGTTGCTCGCAGTAATGGCTGATCTCCTGGGATCTTCCGATTTTGGATCATGCTGCAGTCACCATGAATCTGGTGACCATGGGCAGGGCAGCTCCTGATTAGTGAATGCATTGAAAGCATTGGTTCAGAGCCTCCATGATCAGCTCAGTGATATTCCCAGTGAATCTCACTATCAGTATTCTCTGCTGGTCTCTCCAGATTTCTTAAGGGAATTCTCAGTCATGGCATCAAATTGAGCTAGTTACCCAGCAGCCAGTCATCCACCTTACTTTGGGGTTCAAAGATGAATACAATAAAATGCTTATTGTAAATGCATTTTAGCAGACCTTTCGAGTGCAGGCATTCACTTACATGATGGATTATCAGTGATCAGAGATAGGCTACACTTTGAAGGGAATCTGTCCCTGAATGTGTATGAGTTTGAACAGGGGCTTACAATTCCCTGGATATGCATTTGACAGTTTCATAGACCAGGGGACTCCTATTGAATCCTGGATTGCACCTGTCAGGATGGAATGATATATAGTCGATTCATAAGAAAAACAGAACTGCAGAGATCTCCCTGGAGCAGGTAGAAGAATATAGTCATTTGTTTGATGTGACTTGCATCACCTGGGGCAGCCTGGAAGGTTCTGACTGTATAAAACAATTACCTCCTGCTGTAAACCTGTCTGCACTGAAAGTGCAGTCAATACTGTGATTTCTGAGTTGTAAATTAATTCAAGTATCATGGTTTACCCAAAAATGTCAAGGATTTGAAAGTGGTTTAAAGAAGATAATTGAGAAGCCACAAAGCAACAGTGCAAATATGATCAAAGTAAGACTCCTAACACATTGGTAGTGTGGTGCTGGAAAAGCATAGCAGGTCAGGCAGCATCCGAGGAGCAGGAGAATCAACATTTCAGGCATAAGCCCTTCATCAGGAAGGGCTGATGAAGAGCTTATGCCCGAATCATCGATTTTCCTGTTCCTCGGATGCTGCCTGACCTGCTGTGCTTTTCCAGCACCACACTCACGACTCTGAGCTCCAGCATTTGCAGTCCTCACTTTCTCATAACACATTGGACCAGACACAGGGACAGAAGAAGTGAGATGGTTTCATCTCCGTACCTCTTGATAATGGTTCATTCTTCGTCCTCACTTCTGACCCTTGTTTGGTAGTCCTTCCACATCCAATAGAAATTTATCCTCACTTCCATCAATGTCACTGTATCCATTGCACCCAATATGGTCTCCTCTACATTGGGGAGACAGGATACCTTCTTGCGGATCATTTCAGAGAACATCTCTGGGACACCGGCACCAACTAACCCCACCACCCCATGGTTGACCACTTGAACTCCCCCTCCCACTCCATCAAGGACATGCAGGTCCTGGGCCTCTTCCATCGCCAAACCCTTACCACCCAACGGCTGGAGGAAGTACGCTTCATATTCTGCCTTGGGACCCTTCAACCACACGGGATCAATGTGGATTTCACCAGTTTCCTCATTTCCCTCCCCCCAAATTATCCCAGTCTCAAGCCTCCAACTCGGCACTTCCCTCCTGACCTGTCCATCACCTTTCCCACCTATCTGTTCCACCCTGCTCTCTGACCTATCACCTTCTCCCTCACCTTCATTTGTCTATCGCATCCTCAGATACCCCACACACAACCCCAACCTCCATTTATTTCTCAGTCCCCCATCCCACAAGCCTCATTCCTGATGCCCGAAACATCGATTCTCCTGTTCCTCGGATGCTGCCTGACCTGCTGTGCTTTTCCAGCACCGCACTGTCAACTCTGATCTCCAGCATCTGCAGTCCTGCCTTTCTCCTGTTCCCAGGTACTTGTCTCATTGTGCTGAACCTTACCTTTATTTGGCTAAGTTTGAGTTGTGTCAAATTTTCTGGGAAGCTTTCACTGCAAAGCCAGGCAAGATTTTTCTCTGCATTTTATCAAGTATTCCTCACTAATTATCTATCCCACTATGGCATCCTCCATGACCAATTCTATCTCCACTTTACCACATGCCAACTTACAACTGCCAGCATTGGCAACATACTTGGCATCTGGTGTTACCCATATAAGATCGTTGTGCACATGGACAAGTACTGCCTGTTCTCACCTTCTCTTTCTGGGTTCTTGCTGGTTGGGGCGATGCACTTTCTCATCCCCCAGGACCAACAGTGGAGGCTATGGCACCAGATCATGCCAGCCTGGTCTGAGGTTGACCTGAAGCAGTCTTGGCTGTCTCGCAATGCAGGAAGACAGTCAATGACCTTCTCCCAGCATAAATGCCACCACCTTCTCTCTGATACTCAACACTCAGTCTGAAGCCTCTCCCACCAAGCTCTTACAATTTCCTGAAACATATTGCCTCACTTGCTCTGACCCTCCCCTAACCCCCGACACCCTAACACAGCAAGCCCTTTGCACTGCCTTGGTATATCCACACCTGTGGCGGAAGTAACAGTGTGCCACACACTTTCATCTCCTTAATAACTGCCTGTCTCTCATTCCCTGAGGAAGACGGCCCGCAACAGGACAGAAAGAGTCAAGATCAGTGGTGAACTGCCTGACAATTAGTTCCTCACCCATAATGTGGTGAGCCATCCTGAACGCCTGAGCATCTGACTGACTATGCCTGAACCCCTGAACTGGTTTCAGAGGCTGTCCTTGACTTACTGTATCAGGACCCCTGACAAACGTCATGGCTTTGGGTCTGCACTAAACAGCATTGGAAATACAACTGGACGAGGGCACAAAGCATTTACAAAAGGCAAGGTAGTCTGGCTGAGTAGGTTCGGTATGAGTGAGAACCAAGTGAGCTCGTAAGCTGGCCAGCAATGCAGCCTGGTCCAGTCCATCAGTCGGGTGTAGGTCTCTGAGCACAAAGTGTCCTTGCAGCAGCATTACACCAAGTGTTGCTATTGTAGCCCGAGTGTGCTGGAGGTGAATTGGAAACCAACCGTAAGGGTTCTGAAGAGGCTGGCACATGTCGAATGCTAATTCCCATGGATGTGGCATGCACATGGCTCATGCCCTCAGATATTGGTGCCTAATTTCCAACATGGAAGTCTTTTTAGAGGAATAGTGCCAAAAGACTAGAGGATAGCAAATAATGTTCCCTTGTTCAAGAAGGGGGGTAGAGAAAACCTTGGAAATTATAGACCTGTGAGCCTTACTTCAGTGTGGGTAAAGTATTGGAAAGGGTTATGATTAGATTAGATTCCCTACAGTGTGGAAACAGGCCCTTCGGCCCAACAAGTCCACACTGACCCTCCAAAGAGCAACCATCCAGACCCTTTGCCCTATATTTACCCCTGACTAATGCACCTAACACTATGGGCAGTTTCACATGGCCAATTCACCTGACCTGCACATCTTTGGACTATCGGAGGAAACCCACGCAGATACAGGGAGAATGTGCAAACTCCACACAGACAGTTACCCAAGGCGGGAATTGAACCTGGGTCCCTGGCACTGTGAGGCAGCAGTGCTAACCACTGAGCCACCGTGCTGCCCTTAAGCGATAGGATTTATAATAATCTAGAAAGGAATAATTTGATTAGAGATAGTCAACACTGTTTTGTGAAGTGTAGGTCGTGCCTCACAAACCTTATTGAGTTCTTTGAGATGGTGACCAAACAGGTGGATGAGGGGTACAGCAGTTGATGTGGTGTATGTGGATTTCAGTAAGGCATTTGATAAGGTTCCCCATGGGAGGCTATTGCACAAAATACAGAGGCATGGGATTGAAGGTGATTTGGGGGTTTGGATCAGAAATTGGCTAGCTGAAAGAAGACATGGAGTGGTGGTAGATGGGAAATGTTCATCCTGGAGTTCAGTTACTAGTGGGGTACTGCAAGAATCAGTTTTGGGGCCACTGCTGTTTGTCATTTTTATAAATGACTTGGATGAGGGCATAGAAGGATGGATTAGTAAATTTGCAGATGTTACTAAAGTTGGTAGAGTCATGGATAGTGCTGAAGGTTGTTGTAGGTTACAGAGGGGCATAGATAAGTTACAGAGCTGGGCTGAGAGGTGGAAAATGGAGTTTAATGCAGAAAAGTGTGAGGCGATTCACTTTGGAAGGAGCAACAGGAATAGAGTACCAGAAATGGTAAGATTCTTGGTAGTGTAGATGACCAGAGAGATCTTGGTGTCCAGGTACCTAGATCCTTACAAGTTGCCACCCAAGCTGATAGGGTTGTTAAGAAGGTATATGGTGTGGTAGCTTTTATTGGTAGAGGGATTGAGTTTCAGAATCATGAGGTCATGCTGCAGCTGTACAAAACTCTGGTGCAGCCACATTTGGAGTATTGCATACAGTTCTAGTCACTGCATTATAGGAAGGATGTGGAAGCTTTGGAAAGGGTTCAGAGGAGATTTACCAGGATGTTGCCTAGTATGGAGGGAAGGTCTTATGAGGAAAGGCTGAGGGACGTGAGGCCTGATTTTGTTTGAAAGAAGAAGGTTGAGAGCTGACTTAATTGAGACATATAACATAATGAGAGGGTTAGATAGGGTGGACAGTGGAAGCCTTGTCCCTCAGATGGTGATAACTAGCATGAGGGGACATAGCTTTAAATTGAGGGGTGATAGATAAGGACAGATGTCAGAGGTAGTTTCTTTACTCAGAGAGTAGTAGGGGTGTGGAACACACTGCTTGCAACAGGAGTAGACTCCCCAACTTTAAGGGCATTTAAATGATCATTGGATAAACATATGGATGAAACTGCAATAGTGCAGGACAGATGAGCTTTCACAGGTCAGTGCCTCACGGAGGTGCAGAGGGCCTGTACTGCGCTGTAATGTTCTATGTTCCATGAAGCAATAAGTTCAAGTTGCCAAGTACCTGCTCTGGCTTCCATGTCAGGAATTTCCAATACCTAGCTTGTTCAGCATATGTGCTAAGGTAGGAAGTTGAATATTAATGATATGAGTTGTGCTATTAATAAGGGGTTTAATTGGCTAAAACCACCCTGAATTGACAACTTGCCATTGCCTAAGACTAACCCCGCCACCACTCAGCAAATGCATACATGCAGCACCATGTGGCTCCTGATGATGAGATTGATCTTGTGAGACTTAGAGTCATTGAGCAATAGGGTCATAAAGCTCAGAAACAGACCCTTTGGTCCAACCAGCCCATGCCAACCATAATCCCAAACTAATCTAGTCCCACCTATCTATGTTTGGCCCACATCCCTCCAAGCATTTCTTATTCATGCACTTATTTAAATGTCTTTTAAACATTGTAACTGTACCTGCATCCACCACTTCCTCTGGAAGTTGTTTCCACACACAAGCCCCTCTCTATGTTAAAAAGTTGCCACTCATGTCTTTTTAAAATCTTTCTTCTCTCACTTTAAAAATATGCCCCCTAGTTTTGAAATCCCCCACCCACCCTGGGGAAAAGATACCTGCCATTAACTTTGTCAATAGTCTTCATGATTTCATAAACCTGTATAAGGTCACACCTCAATCTCATACGCTGCATGAAAAATGTCCCAGCCTATCCAGTCTCTCTTTATAAACCAAGCCCTCCATTCCCAGCAACATCCTGGTAACTTTCTTCTGAACCCTTTCCAGCTTAATAATATCCTTCCTATAGCAGGGTGACCAGAACTGAACACAGTCCTCCAGAAGAGGCCTCACCAATTTCTGTTACCTCAACATAACATTCCAACTCTTATACTTAAAGGTCTAAACAATGAAGGCAAATGTGCTAAATGCCTTCCTAACCACCCCCTGTCCACCTGTGATGCAAATTTCAAAGAATTATGTGCCTGAACCCCTAAGTGTCTCTGTTCTACAACACTACCCAAGGCCCTACTTTTAATTGTTTAAGTCCTGCCTTGTTTGTTTTGCCAAAACACAATACCTCGTAATTATCCAAATTAAACTCCATCCATCACTACTCAGCTCATTACCCCAATTGATCAAGATCTCTTTGTAATCTCAAATAACCTTCTTCACTATCATCTGCAAACTTACTAACCATGTCTTCTATATTCCCATCTAAATCTTTATTTAAATGACAAACAAAAGTGGACCCAGGACCAATCCCTGTGAAACACCACTGTTCATAGGCTTCCAGCCTGAGAAACAACCCTACACCATCACTCTCTATTTCCTGCTGTTAAGCCAAATTTGTATCCAATTGACAAGCTCACCCTAAATCCCATGTGATCTAACTTTACTAATTAGTTCACCATGCAGAACTTTGTCAAAGGCTTCACTAGAGTCCAAGTAAATAATTTCGACCGCTCTGCTGTCATCAATCTTCTCCTCTGACTGTAAGTCACTACAAAGTTATGAACATAGTCCAGTCCATCACACAAGCCAACCCTCCATCTATTGACTCCAGCTATACGTTTGCAGCCTCACAAAGGCAGCTAACATAGTGATAGACCCCTCCCACCCCAGTTATAATCTCTTCTAACCTCTTCCAAACCTTAAACACACAGACCAACAGATTCAAGAACAGCTTCTTCCCCACTGTTATTAAACTCCTGAATAGACCTCTCAAATTTCAAATTTAATGTTGACCTCTCTCTTTGTGTACCTGCTCTGCAGCCATAACATAATATTCCTCTCTCTGTTCTATCACCCTAATGCACTTTGTATGGTATGACCCACCCGTATTGCATGCAAAACCAAACTTTTCATTGTACTGAGGTAAATGTGACAATAATAAATCAAATCAAATCAAAGAGTGATTCTGCTACAAATCTCATAGGAGCCCCCATCTTTCAGGCCCCTATAGGATTCTGCCCAGTATCTTTGAAAAACAATGGACATCTCATGCCAGCAGCTAATCAATCACATCCTCCCACTCAATTGTCCAATAATCTGCATTATGTCAATACCCTCTCATTGTAACCCTTTGGCAATGAGGTCATCTTTGGGAGAAATGTCAATAGTGTTGGTGAAACCATCCTAAAGTCTCTCCTGACCTCTCACAATAGGTCCTCTTTGATAATAATATAGTCACTTGATCTCAATCAGCAATTGAACTTTGAAAGCTGAGCATATAATTAAAGCTCAAAATCCTCAGTGTTTACTTATTTACCACTGTTCAGCTGGTCACTGTGTGAACATGTCATAAAATGAAATATTGCCATCCCAAAAAGCATGTCATCTTTTTAACTGTGCATGAGAGGGGTACTTAATTGGCATGATCCAACAGCAGCTGTGACTAATTTGTACTTCAACTTCTTTGCCAAGTTGCCAACTTGCACTAAACACAACCTCAATCAGATCATAGGCTCTAACAAGTAAGTATCCAGGGAAAATCTTCCCGTAGATTTCATGGAACATAAGAACAGAATCTACAGATGTCACATGAAAAAAATATTTGTTGAAGTCTGTGGTGTATTGTGTCAAACCATTTGTGGAGAGCGGAAAGATCGCATACATTCATTAGCAAGCTGTTAATCTCTATTTTATGTTCTCTAACAAAGTATATTCATCCATCAAACACAGAGAGTTAGCACAGATTGAGAATTTAAAGGCAATGTTCTCCAAAGTGATGGAAACCTATTTTATTTCTAGAGTTCCCTTCGTTGTGGCTTTGGTATTGTTTTTATAGATTTTTTTTGACATTTGATCCAACTTTGCTTCACCAGACTGAGGCTTGGCAAAGCTCTGAGACCAACAAACCTCATGTTTTTAAGAAAATTATGAAAGTGAACGTTACAATGGTCCCAGAACACCATAAACTGCTCTCTTATTAGTGAAAAATGACTAATAATGAATTTAACCTCAAGGTCATCATGCCTCAGTGAGGGAGACGGTTGAAAAGTTGGCATCATGGTGATTGCAGCCAGAAGAATTGCTCTTGGAATCACTCTGCATCACAAATAGCCAACCAAGCTAACCAACCTCTTGATGAAAGGTGCTGGATAAACATTACTGGACTGTTTATGCTTTAACTTGAGTAGCTGATGTGCCAGTTCCCTTTCCATTTACAAATATGTTTGCAACCATTACACTGTAATAGCAAGTAGATAGTTACTGTCACTGAACATTTGTTACGAAGAATTACTGAGATCTACAATGTGAGCAGAGACCTGGGTTCAATTCCTGCCTCGGGCCACTGTCTGTGTGGAGTTTGCACATTCTCCCCATGTCTGCGTGGGTTTCCCCCAGCTGCTCCGGTTTCCTCTCTCAATCCACAGGTGTGCAGAATAGGTGAATTAGCCATGCCAAATTGCCCATAGTGCTAGGTACATTAGTCAGGGGTAAATATGGGGTAGGGGAATGGGTCTGGGTGGGTTACTCTTCAGTTGGTCAGTGTGGACTTGTTAGGCCGAATGGCCTGTTTCCATACTGTAGGGAATTTAATCTAATCTAATCTAATTAAACTGCGCGTAGTAATGAAAAACAACCTCAAAAAAAGTCTCAAGACACAAGACATGACAAAAAGGCAGTGCTTGGACCAAAACTGTCTTGTCTAACTTTGCAAAGAGGAGTCTTCCTATTATTTTCTCATGATTCTGATGACAGAGAAAACCAGCGACATCACATGTGGAGCTGGTCGCGCACCATGACGATCAATGGCAACTTGGCAACGGGCACCAACACCAAAAACCACAGCCCACCATGACACCAGCTTGTCAGAGAGCTTGTCTCTCTCAATTGATCTCTTGAACCATCAGAAAAGATTTGAAACTTTCCCATTCCAATGAATTTGAGCTGCTGTATGTATATCACCTTATGCAGGCAAAGGAATGCCACCACTGAATGCTCAGTCATACATAGAAAGACACAAAAGTTACAACAATGAAACAGACCTTTCCAATCAACACTCACGTAAGTCTTTACTCTTTGTGTATTCATTGACTTGTCCATTTCCTAATTAAAAATATAAAAAATGGAAGTGGGAGTCAACCATAAGGCCACTTATGTCAGTTCTCCTATTCCATAAGATGTTAGTTGAACTTTTGCAACAACTCCTTTCCCTTTAAGCATTGGTTTCCTTCCTGCCTATAAATTCATCAATCTCAGTTTTGAGCATACTTTCTGAGATGGAGAATTCCAAAGATTCACAACCCTCCGAGTGAAGAAATTATCTCATATCTTAGTTTGAAATATTTGACCCCTGTTCCTGAGTCTGAAATCTAGTTCCAGATCCTCTAACTTAGGGAAACGTCTTCTCAGCAATCGCCCTGCTCCCTCTCTATTCATCTTAGACTTTACACTGAATTTTTATAAACCCCAGAGAATATAGACCCATGCTACTCAATCATTTTAGATAGATCAATCCTCGTATTCTCCAAATCAGTCTAATTTATTGTAACTGCTCTAAAACAATGTATGAATCCTCCTGGAAGGAGATCAAACTATACACAGTATTCTAGCTAAGTGCTCATCAAAGCCCCATAAAGTTACGACAAAACTTCAGTAATATTACATTTCAAACCTTTTCTTATTCGTTTGTGTGATGTGAGCATCACTGGTCAGCATTTATTGCTCATCTCTGGAGGCTGGTGGGGTGTTGTCTTTTTGAACTCCACGAGGAGTAGGGATACCTGCAGCCCCTAAGGATGGAGTTTCAGGATGCAGCAACAACAAAAGAGTGATGATCAGATTCCAAGGCAGGATGGTACTTGGCTTGGAAGGAAACTTCAAGTTGGAGTTCTTCCCATGTTTCTGCTGTCATTGTCCTTCCAGGTGGCAGTGGTGACAGGTTTGGAAGGTGCTGTCAAAAGCGTCCTTGTGAGATGTCACAGTGCATTTTGTACAAGGTACACATTACTGGTACTGTGCATCAGTAGTGGACAGAATGAATGTCAGAGGTCTTAGTTGGGCTGCCAATCAAGTCAGCTGCATTGTCCTGGATGGTGTTGAGCTTCTTCAGTGTTGTTGAACCTAATTCATCTAAGAAAGTATTATATTACACTCCTGACTTCTCGATGATGGACAGGCTTTGAGGATCAGGAGGTGAGTTAATTACTGTAGAATTCCCAACTCTGACCCATTCTTCTAGCCACAATATTTATACAGCTGCTCCCATTCAGTTTTGTGTCATTGGTAATGGCCAGGATGTTGATAGTGTGGTATTCCATTGGTATAACTATTGAATGTCAAGTGGTGATGGTTACTGCCTGGCACTTCTGTTGCACAAATGATATTTGCCATTTATCAGCTGAAACATGTTGTTTTCCAGGTTTTCCTATACATGGACGTGGGCTGCTTCAGTATCCGAAGTGTCACAAATGGTACTGAATATTGTGCAATCATTCGTGAACATCCCCAAAATGTCCTTAATGAACCAGCTGAAGATAGCTGGACCAAGGACATTACCCAGAGGAAGTCCTGTAGTAATGACCTGAAGTTGAGAAGATTTACCTCCAACAACTATCTACCTATACATCAGGAATGACTCCAACAAATGAAGAGTCTGCCCCCTGTTGCCCATTGAGTCAAGTTTTGCTTGGGCTTCTTGATGTCTGTTGATTTTAGGGGTGGGGGTAATATACAACATCAACAATTTGGAGCAATTTTCTGATAGTTTATGAAGAAGCAGCAGTTTAGATATTGTACATTAGTTAATTCGGCAAAGAAAGGAAATATATGACCTATGGCAGATGAGAATGATCTACTGGTAGCAAGTCATTCCATAAAATGGGGGAGTAGAGGCAGCACACTCCAGATATTTTGCAGCTTTTTGTGGTAGTTTTGGTAATCTTTGATGACAACAGTCTTTGGTCTTCCCTCAGGTTGATATAGGGGAACTTCGGTCTTCCCTCAAAAAGATGGTAGCTCATCCCCCTGAATCCTCTTTTAACTGTCTCTCTCCACCTATCCCTTTTGACAAACACTATTTTGGGCCACTGTGTCCATTAATTGTCTAGTCCTTCTTGGCTAATGACTGTGGGCAGCTACTCATAATGCCAGGATAACCATTGTCCCATTGCTCACCTCCAGTTGAAGATTATTTTTTATTGCTGAAAATGTGTTGCTGGAAAAGGAAACTGGTGAAATCCGAGTTCATCCCTTGTGGTTGGAGGGTTCCTAGGCGGAAAATGAGGCGCTCCTCATCTTTCTCCTCAAAGATTATTTTTTATTCCTTGTCAGAACAAAACTTTCTTATTAATGTTGCACTCCTAAAGAAGTGGAGCCTAATAAATCTTTACACTGGTGAAAGGTTAGTTGCTATGGTAATGCAGGAAATACCAAATTTGGAATATCAAAAGTGCAGCTTTAGACAGATCCCAATTTTCAAAAATCTTGGATTAGATGTAGCCTCGATGACAACAATAGTCACCCTCACCTCATCTCTGGAATTCAACTGATTTGGCCATGTTTGGATGAAGGCTGTAATAAGGTCAGGAGATGAGTTATTCTGGCAGAACCCAAACTCAGCATCAGTGTGGAGATTATTGTTGAGTAATTGCTACTTGATAGCACTGTTGCTGTGGATTGACACTTGACTGATTGGTCAGTAATTTGCCCAGCTTTCAACGCGCAGAACATATCCGTGCAACTTTCTGCATTGTTCGGTAAATGACATTATTGTGACTGCAGTGGATCAGCTTGGCTAGGGCATGGAGCACCAATCTTCAGTAATATTGCTGGAATGTTGTCAAGGCCCACAGCATTTGCAGTATCCAGCTGTTCCTTGATATCACATGGAGTGATTTGAATTGGCTGAAGGATAGGATCGTGTTGCTAGGGAACTTAGGATATGTCTAAAGTGCATCACCCATTTGCCACTTTTGCCTGAAAATGCTGGCGCTTGCTTCAGCCCTGTCTTCTGTGCAGATGCACTGGGTTTAATTGTAGTAAAGGCTTTCTAATTGCTTGCTGTGTCTTCCTATTAACTTTCATGTGTAAGGGCTCCCAAATTTCTCTGAATATTAACATTTCCTCATTGTTCAGCTTTTAAAAATTATTCCGCTTTCCATTTTTCCTACCAAAGTGAGTAATTTCATATTTGACAACACTATTCACCACCTGCCACTTTTTTTACCCAATCATCTGTTGTAGCTTTTTTGTATTCCGTTCAGTCTTCAGATTTGTATCAGTAGCAAATTTGGATACGTGACACTCAATCGCATTTCTCAGTCTTTGCTATAGATTGTAGATAGCTAAAGGCTAAAGCACTGATTTTTGTGCTACTCCATTAATTGTCCCCGAGCAATCTGAAAATAATATATTTATTTCTACTCTTTTTTTTGCCCAGTAACCAATATTCAATTTATCATGATATGCTCCCCACTGCCTAATGTGTGCAACAACCTATTAAATGCCTGATGAAAATCCAAACATAATGCATTCATTTGTACCTTCACAAACTCTAATATATACACACAGCTTGATCTCTCTTCTGTGCAAACATCAAGGCTCTGTCTAATCACATTGCATTTTTCTAAGTACATCCGTAAACATGTTCTTAATAATACATGTCAGCATTTTCACTACCACTTGTATTGGACGAATTGGTTTGTGCTTCTTGATCACTCTCAGTTTATTTTTCTTGAAATGTACAGTTATATTTGCTTCCCTCCACATGATGGGGACAATTCTGTAATTAGTGAACAACGTGGTACCGGAATCTATGCATTTAATATCACAGCACCCACCTCTTTTAGAGCCTGAGAAAGTGGGTCATCATATCCAAGTGATTTGTTGCCCTTGAAACCCTTGAGTTCTCCAAATTAATTAATTGATGAATGTTAATTACTTTAGGTTCTTCACTTTCATTAGGTCCTAGTTCTCTACATTATCTGATATGTTCCTTGTGTTTTCTACATATAATGTAGAATACATAAATGACACATAAGTATTGTTCACTACATCTAACATATATTAATTTTGACTCTTTCCACCTCTAAGGGAATCTAATTTGCTTCTGTTAATCTCCCCCACTTTGATTACTTGTAAAAGCCCACAACATTTCTTTTGTCCTACTTTATTCCCATATTCTATTTATCCTCCCTTTATTATTGCCCTACTGATCTTTTGCTGACTTTTACTTTCCTTTTCGGTTCTTAGGTTTCCACCTTTTGACAATATTATCAGCTTTGCTTAATATAATAATGTATTTTAACTTTTCAGGTCAACCACAGCTGTACCATTTTACAGTGAAGTCTCTATTTTCTGGTGGAGTGCATATTCATTAAAAATTATTGATTATTCATCAAATATCATTGCTTATCTACTATTATATATTTCGATCTAATTTCCCAATCTATTTTCAACAAGTTGTCTCTCATAAACCCACAACTGGCTTTTCTTAAAATTAAGAACCTAGTTTTGGGCTCAACTACATCACTATCAAACTTAAAATGAAATTCTACCATATTGTTGTGGGTATATCACCACAATTTGACTACTTATTAAGAAATCTCACAGATAATCAAATACTGAAGCAATTAGTTGAACTTTAATGCATTTAACAAACAAAATAAGACCCCTCAAGTAAGCAAGTTAAGACTCACAACTCAATGCCGCTATTACCTGAGTGATGGTGGAATTTAACTACAATTCTAACCAAAAGTGTCTGTCTCTGATGTACAGGGTTTAACCCTTGTGTAGTGTTGTTCCTTAAAATTCTGCTGAAGAGGTGTTCTGCCTTTAGATTTTAATACAGTTTTTTTGTCCTTCAGGTCTATGGGACAATATTGTTGATGTTCTTTTAGATTCTTTCATCCACAACATGGAGTACACTTCAAGAGTCCTCAAGTCTGCAGCTTGCTTCCTTATCAGAAGTAGCACCACCATTCCTTCTTATATTTGATTTAACTATCTGTCTGAAGAGAAGAAAGTGAGGACTGCAGATGCTGGAGATCAGAGCTGAAAATGTGTTCCTGAAGAAGGGCTCATGTCCGAAACGTCGATTCTCCTGCACCTTGGATGCTGCCTTACCTGCTGTGCTTTTCCAGCAACACATTTTCAGCTCGTATCTGTCTGAAGACCCAATCTGTCTTGTACTTAACTCCTTAAATTCTTCAGCAGGGCAGTTGTTTGTCCTTGTGGCCTAAAGCAGCCAGTTAATAAACAGATGTCCAACAGTTTTGTTCATGTAGCTTCGATTCCTTCTTTTCCCAGGCATGGCTAATTGCTTTCAACTCCTGTGTAAGCTTGTCCTTGTCTTTAAATACTTTATTCCAGACAGAGTTATTGTTACTTCTTTCAATCTACGAACAGTTCTTAAAATTCAGAAGCTTACATTATTGCATTGTTATGATCACTCAAACCCAGATGATCCTTCCTAAAAGGTTTACTAATTAATCCTGCATTACACAATACTGGACTGAAAATATTCTGTTTTATAGTTGGTTCTTCAACATGTTGTTCTAAAAAACTGTCTCAAATGCATTCTATGAATTCATCACCTAAACTATTTTTGCCAATTTTGGTTTGCTCAGTAAAAATGAAGATTAAACTCATCTGATGTTATGATATCATCCTTGCTATGCACTCATCCAATAGCCTGATTCACACTGACCAACATTATGATAACTGTTTGGAGTCCTTTAAATGACTTGGTCAGTTTCTGTCTTTTGCTGTTTCTTACCTCCGCCCATATTCATTCTATATGCTGATTTTGTGAGCTGAGATCCTTTAACATCATTGCCTTCATTTCATAATTTATTATTGGAACTATAGCACCTTCTTTTCCAATTTGAACATCTTCTCTCAGGACTGAATATTACCACCCATCTTTCCAACATCTTTCCAATTCAGTATCTACAGGAGAAGATGGCATAAATGCCGCCCATCCAGACATAATTGAGATACTCAAGTGGCTAATTAAAACCATATCCCATCTCTACAAGTATTTTGTCAGCTGAGGTGTTGGAGAGAATATCTACTGGCATGTGGAAGACTAGTTGGTGACATCTGACAGCCTACCAATGAGTTCCAGGGGAAGCAGTAGTTAGAATCCACGTTTTTGGACACTTTTGCCTCAAATAAGAGCCCTGTGACAGCAATGGCTTGCTTACATCCATGGGAATCCTACCCTAATCAGTAGGGCCTGCGAACTATCTTGAACCACACTTAGCCTTCTTCAAAGGTGTGACTATTGATGTGCCCTCATGTTCCAGGAAAATATTTTATTCACGTCCACTGCTAGACATGGAGCTGTCAAAGCTGCTGAGTTGCGGGTTCTCTGATTGGATTGGAAGAGGGGGGGATGCAACCTCATGCTTTCAGCCCAACAGCTGGACTTCAGCTTTGGACAGAATAAAGTCAAGATCACCCTACAATCATGGCTCAGTAATGACAGCTGCATCAAAACTATTTATCTATAACACCATAAGAAATGAAGCAGGATCGGGTCATTCGGCCCACCATATTTCCTCCACTATTCGATCATGGCTGGTTATATTTCTCAACTCCATTCTCCTGCCTCCTCCCTGTGACCCTTGATCTCCTTGCTAGTCAAGAATGTATCTACCTCTGTCTTTAATTCACTCAGTGACTTTGCCTCTGCAGTGATCTGCAGCAATGAGTTGCACAGGTTAACTACTCCCTGGCTGGAGAAATTTCTCCTCATCTCAGTTCTAAAGGGTTGTCCCTTTACTTTAAGGCTGTGCCCTCAAGTCCTAGTCTCTCCTACAAGTGGAAGCATGGGTGGCACGGTGGCACAGTGGTTAGCACTGCTACCTCACAGTGCCAGAGACCTGGGTTCAATTCCCACCTCAGGCAACTGTCTGTGTGGAGTTTGTACATTCTCCCTGTGTCTGCGTGGGTTTCCTCCAGGTGCTCCAGTTTCCTCCCACAATCCAAAAATGTGCTGGTTAAGTGAATTGGCCATGCTAAATTGCCTGTAGTGTTCGGTGAAGGGGTAAATGTAAGGGAATGGGTCTGGGTGGGTTGCTCTTCGGAGGGTCGGTGTGGACTTGTTGGGCCAAAGGGCTTGTTTCCATGCTGTACATAATCTAATCTTAAAAAAAAAATCTTCTCCATGATCACTGTATCCAGGCCTCTCGATATTCTGTATATTTCAATCAGATCTCCCCTCAGTATTCTAAACTCCATTGAGTATAGAGCTGCTCCTCATCCCCAGGAGCATTCTTGTAAACCTCCTCTGGACTGCCTCCCCATTTGTGCTATTAATTCTTCTATCTCATTCCAAGTGTTTTGGGAATTCATATTATATATATCTAGAACTTGTCCTGTTTTTTCAATCTGGCCTTACTCGTTAATGTTCGATTATTATTGTCAAGCTCTCTGTCCTTTGCTGACACCATCTACCAAATCACTACTATGCTCTGCAGACTTGTATTTTCTCTTCTGACTTATGGATTTATCCTTGCTTCTTGATTGGTGAAAGTTGCACTCATCAGCCTGGCTGAGCAGGGTTCCAGGCTAGTGTAAGTAGGCTGCATCCCAATAGAAAAGTTCCCTCTTTTCCTCGTTCTGGTGGAACGGCCTTTGAACTGAAAACCTTTCCTTCCAAACTACTTTCTCCTCCAAGAATTTAAATCTCTGAAAGAAGAACAGAAAGTGCTGGAGAAACTCAGTAGGTCTGGTAACATTTGTGGAGAGAAAGCTGAGTCACTGTTTCAGATCCAGTGACCCTTATTCAGTAAATCTCTGATCTATGTCCCTACACCTCTCTGATAATTTCCAGATAATAATCAGGAAATTAGTGTTAGTGAGTTTTCAGTACATTTGTAGCTCAGGTTGAGGTTCTGGATGTAGATTTGCTAGTGAACCTCTGGATGAAACACTGGTGGTATAGCCCGGTTTCTATTTATGTGTTTGGGCTTCCTTGAATTGGTGATGTCATTTGCTGTGGTGACATCATTTCCCATGATGATGTCATTTCCTGTTCCTTTTCTCAGGGCGTGAAATCAGGGTCCAATTCAATGTGATTGTTTATAGAGTTCTAGTTGCAATGCCATACTTCTAGAAATTCTTGTGTGTGTCTCTGTTTGGCTTGTCCTAGGATGGATGTGGTTGAAGTGGTGTCCCTCCTCATTTGTATGTAAGGATACTTGTGAGAGTGTCATGTCTTTTTGTGGTTAGTTGAAGTACATGTACCCTGGTGGCTAGTTTTCTGCCTGTTTGTCCAATTTAGTGTTTGTTACGGTTCTTTCAAGGTATTTTGTAAGTGACATTAGTTTTGCTTGTTGTTTGTATAATGGACTTTCAAGTTCATTAGCTGCTGTTCGAGTCTGTTGGTGGGTTTGTGGGCTACCATGATGCCAAGGGGTCTGAGTAGTCTGGCAGTAATTTGAGATGTCTTTGATGTAGGGGAGAGTGGTTAGGGTTTCTGTACATGTTTTGTCTGCTTGTTTGGGTTTGTTGCTGAGAAAGCAGCGGACCGTGTTCACTGGGTACCCGTTCTTTTTGAATCACTGTATTTGTGATTTTCCTCTGCTCTGTGTAGTTCCTCAGTGCTGCAGTGTGTGGTGGCTCATTGAAATAATGTTCTAATGCAGCTTCATTTGTGGATGTTGGGATGAGTGCTGGGGATGAAGCTTCCAGCTCAGAGAGCAAAACTACACACAGAAATTGGTGTCTTTGAGGTTCTTCATTTTCATTTGTAGCTAGCTCCTTAAACTCCCTCATTTCTAATTCTCACTGTCTCCTCAGTTCCTATATGGACACACAACAATGAGATTCTACTAGGATTTTCTTTTATTGACTTTACATCAGTCAATCAAACTGACATTGAATATCTCAATGAGACATTGTCTGTCTCATGTACTGACCTATTTCACTTGTTCTCAGTTTGAAACATTTTTCATTCAATTGTATATTTAGGCCCCTCAACAACTGCATAAAAAAGTGTTCCTAATTGGCCTGACCTACCTTTTTATAAGACTAACCCCTTCTATGCTGAATCTACAATAATGATTTGGGTTTATTGTCATATGTACTCAAATGATACAATGAAATGTTTACAAGGTCCCTAGATGCAGATTCTTCAGTACAACTTCATAGGGAAAAAAATAGAAAAAAATCAAGAAATAAAAAAAAGTTCAGCATTAGAGATTGTAGGAATAAATTTAAAAATGCAGAAATAAAAAGTTCAGAACAACATTCCTTCCAACCAGTCCACACCGGCTCCCGCCCTCCAGTCCACACCGGCTCCCGCCCTCCAGTCCACACCGGCTCCCGCCCGCCAGTCCACACCGGCTCCCGCCCTCCAGTCCAC
>NC_057711.1:144430697-144473363 GCF_004010195.1 Chiloscyllium plagiosum | reverse complement strand
TCCACACCAGCCCCCGCCCTCCAGTCCACACTGGCACCCACCCTCCAGTCCACATTGGCAGGAACCCTCCATTCCACACCAGCCCACGCCCTCCAGTCCACATTGGCACCCACACTCCAGTCCACACTGGCACCAACCCTCGAGTCTATGTTGACACGAGCCCTCCAGTCCACACCAGCCCCTGCCCTCTAGTCCACTTTGGCACCCACCCTCCATTCTACACTGGCACCCACCCTCCAGTCCATGTTGGCACAAACCCTCCAGTCCACACCAGCCCCCACCCTGCTGGCCACACAGGCACCCAACTTCCAGTCCACCTTGGCACCTAGTCTCCAGTCTGCAACGGGCTTTCACTGCAGACAAAACTGGGCTTCACCTCAAGGGTCTCAAGACCGGATGCTCTGAAATCATCTCAAGGCCTGAAATCCTTGCTGAGGTTACATTGGGCCAAATGTCCACTACCTCCCACTGAAAGACCACCACGCTGGATGGAGAGACCACCATGTACCATTGAGAGGCCGTCATACCGTGCTGGCAAGACACCACCATGCTAGGTGAGGAGGTCACCACACGCAGCCAGGTGGCCACCAGGCCAGGTTGAGAGATCGCTATGCTAGGCCGAGAGGACGCTGGGCTGGGCTGAGGGACTGTCACATTGAGCCGGGAGACTGCTTCGCCGAGCTGGAAGACCACCACACCAGGCCGAAAGACTGCCACACAGGTTGTGAGACCACCATACTAGGCCGGGAGGTGCCATGTCTGGTCGGCGGACCACCACACCAAGCTGAGAGAACCTCGTCAGGTCAGTGCTGAGGCCAAGAGTCGCAGGCCGTGCTGAGGCTGGGAGTTTAGCATTTCTCCGAGATGAAAGAAGAGAGAAATAAAACACAAAAGAGAGAAAACAAGAAACAAACAGAGTGGACCAGCTCAGGCTGAAGCGTCCCTACTCTGCCGCCATCTTGGAATATTCCACCTCTGCTGTTTAAAAAAACTTATCTTGTCAAGCCTTTTTTATGCTTGTACTTCAGAGAGCATTTGTTTTGCGATCTCCCTGACTCCATGACTCCCTAAAGCCTGCATACGCTACCAAAGCAGAGATGTCAGAATACACTGGAATCTTAGCTTAGGCTCATTGTTAGATCTGAACTTTTATATTCTCGACTTCTTCTGACAAAACCTAGAATTACATCACCAGTTGTGTCAAGCGACAATATAAAATTTAATAATTGTCTGGCCATCTCTCAGTTGTGAAAATGCTGTTAAGAAGCTTCGGCAAGTTGCTGCAGGATATCCTCCAGGTAGCACATAAGTATCACACTGGCTGAATCACTGAATCATAAATAGGCACTGCACAACAAGAGGCCATTCAGCCTCTGGTGTCTGCCCAGTTTCTTGGTAGAGATATCCAACTAATTCCACACGATTTTCTAAACCTCGACAAGATCACCCCTCAACCTCCTATGTTCCAGTAAAAGAAATCCCAGACTATTTTCATAACTCAAACCCGCTATTCCCAGCAACAATAGAGGCTGTTTGCTTTTCACCTCACAATGCTATTCTCTTCAAGTATTTAACCAATTCATTTTTGAAATTTGCGATAGCTCCCCGATCCTTTCAGACGGATCACAACAACTGCCAGTGCAAAGAAATTCCTGATTCCATCTCTGGCCCTCCTGTTAATCATCATAAATCTGTATCTTCTATTTGCTCATGCTTTTGCATTGAGAGACCTAAGGGTTCAGGTATGTATTTTTTTTTAAATTTGCAGTCAGGGTGATTAAGAAGGTGTTTGGCACACTTGCCTTCACCGTCCAGACCATTGAGTATAGGCGTCGGGACACCATGTTGAGGTTGTACTATGTAAAGTATTATATCCAGTTCCGGTCGCCCTGCTCTCCGAGGGGTATTATTAAATTGGACAGGGTTCAGAAAAGATTTACCAGGTTGTTGCTGGGAATAGAGGGTTTGAGTTATGAAAATAGTCTGGGATTTCTTTTGCTGGAACATAGGCGGTTGAGGGGTGATCTTGTAGAGGTTTAGAAAATCGTGAGGGGCAGAGATAAGGTGAATGACAAAGGCCTTTTCCCTAGGATAGGGAAGCCCAAAACTAGGGGGCCATATTTTTAAGGTGAGTGGAGAAAGATTTAAAAAGGACATGAGGGGTAATCCTTTTACATAGAGGGTGATTAGAGTGTGGAATGAACTATCAGAGGAAGTGGTGGATGCAGGTACACTTACAAAGGTATTTGGCTAAGTACATGAGTAGGGCAGGTTTGGAGGGATATGGACCAAATACACCCAAGTAGGACCAGTTCAGTTTGGGAACATGGTCGGCGTGGATTAGTTGGACCGAAGGGTCTGTTTCCACATTGTATGACCCTATGACGATGACTGTATTTATTTACCCACTAATAAAACCATTAATAATTTTGAAGAGCTCAATCAAATTTCCTTTTAATCTTATCAGCCCCAAGACGAACAATCTCAGTTCCCCCTATCTCTCCATATGTTGCTTAGTACGGGGATGGGAGGTTTGGGGAAGAGCTCTGAGTGGGATGCATTTCAGACAGTCAGTGAAGACTAGATGGGCCAAATGGCCTCTTTCACTGTGAGGATTCTAACGATATAACTGAATATTCTTCATGCCAGATACGATACAAGTAAGTCTCCTTGACATCTTTCCTCAAGTTAGTGTGGCAACTGCACAGGCACTGGCCACAATTTTCCAGTCTTCCCTAGACTTGGGAAGCGCACAGGCTCCGGAAAATTACAAACATTGCAGGTTGGTTTAAGAAAGGCTGTAATGATAAACCTGGAGAAAGTGAGGACTGCAGATACTGGAGATCAGAGTCGGGGAGAGTGTGGTGCTGGAAAAGCACAGCAGGTCAGGCAGCATCCGAGGAGCAGAAGAATCAACATTTCAGGCACAGGCCCTTCCTGATGAAGAGCTTCTGCCTGAAACGTCAATTCTCCTGCGCCTCATGCTGCCTGACCTGCTTTTCCAGCATCACACTCTCAACTGTAATGATAAACCTGGCTATAACGGACCAGTCAGTTTAACTTCAATGGTGGGGGATTTCCTAAAGACAATTATTTGGGACAGTATTAGGAATTACTTGGAAAAATGCGGGTTGGTATGGATTTCTAAAGGGGAAATCGAACATGTTGGAGTTCTTTGAAGGAATAATAGGCTGAAAGAGGGTAATGCTGATATAATGTGCATGGACTTCCAGAAGGCATTAGATATAATAGCCCACGACAGACTTGGAGGGAACATTATAGGCCATGGAATAAAAGGGACAGTAGCAACATGGATACAAAATTGGCTGAGTGATAGGAAACAGAGAGAAATAGTCAATGGATATTTTTCGGGCTCAAAGAAGATTTGTAGTGGAGTTTCCCAGGGGTCAGTGTTGGGACCCTGGCTTCTCTTGAGATCTGGATCTGGGCATGCAGAGCAAGTTCAAAGTTTGCAGATAATGGAAAAACATTGAAATACAATATAACATGGCAGTGTCTACTGACACTACAGGTAACTATGCAGACATGCTCATCTAGAAATATGCACTTCCTGGCCCAGTTTGTCATTACATAGCATTTACATGTAATTTACATTTACGCACAAAGCCCACACTGAGTATGCTTAGAGAAGAAACCCAGGCAATTTTCAAATGAATGATTAAATGGTGGAGTGAGGATATAGGAATGGGGAGTGGGGATATAGGAATGGGGAGTGGGGATATAGGAATGGAGAGTGGGGATATAGGAATGGGGAGTGGGGATATAGGAATGGGGAGTGAGGATATTACTTACTTACAGTGTGGAAACAGGCCCTTCGGCCCAACACGACCACACCAACCCTCTGCAGAGCAACCCACCCAGACCTATTCCCTTACATTTACCCCTTCACCTAACACTACAGGCAATTTAGCATGGCCAATTCACCTAACCTGCACATTTTTGGACTGTGGGAGGAAACCGGAGCACCCGGAGGAAACCCACGCAGAACCGGGGAGAATGTGCAAACTCCACACAGACAGTTGCCTGAGGTGAGAATTGAACCCGGGTCTCTAGCGCTGTGAGGCAGCAGTGCTAACCACTGTGCCACCCACTATAGGAATGGGGAGTGAGGATACAGGAGTGGAGAGTGAGGACATGAGACTGGTGGGAAGATGTGGTACATTAGAAATCCTCTCCCTTTTAGCTCTCGACATGCCCTCTCTCTCCCATCTACTCTCTACACTCTCCTTTGCTCTACCCATCTCTCTACCAACCCTCCTTCCCTCTCCCGCACTCTCACAAGTCCTGAGGCACCCACACCTCTCTGGGCCCCATTCCCCACCATTCATCCCCAATTCCCTTTCCCCCACAATCCCACCACCACACCCCCCCCACTTCCACTATTCATCTTCTAGGTCCCATTCCCATGACCACCCCCACTCCTCGCCTCCATCCATCTCCTGGGTCCTGATCCCCACTCTCCCACTCCCAGTACCATTCCCAACTCTGCCTCTACCGCCTCCCTAGAACTTTACAACACACAAATTTCTTAAATTGCTCTCTCTCAACCAATGTTGAAACTTCACTTAGCACTCATTACACCTGAACACACAAAAGAATGGGGAATGGGAAGTATATCTGAATGTTATGTTAAAAGGATATGAAATGCATTATATATAATTATACAATTGTACAATAAGCATCTCTTGACCTGGTCATCAATCAGATTGGTCTCCATTTCCTAAGCCATCAAGTTACAAGTTACTTTATACAAATTACATGTATTGGACAGTTGCTCAAGAAAACTTTGATCATAAAACAACTGATTTGTAGCATCTGAATGAGGATGTAAAGTTGAAAGTCTACCAAAACCTATATAAGTCTAGACATCAATTCATCTGAAAATTGACCATCCACAACTGCTAACTTATGCATATCAAAATTGATTTGCATGAGAGAATCTAGCAATCTTATTTGACAGAAAGCTTCAAAATTTGTAACGCAGAAAACACATTGATCCTTCAGAGTTAAGAAATGAAAAAATACGACACTTATCAACTCACTAACTTGGTCTTTTAACTCACTAATAAAGCATTGCAGGAAGCTGATAAGGGAACCAGGGGCAGCAGGGCCCAGGGATGCTGCAACAGACTGAACATAGTCAAACCAGAAAGGAAAAGCATGAGGAATGTAAAAGTTGCCACTGTAAACTCTAACAGAAGGTGTTTAATAAATAGAAGTTAACTCAGTAAAGGACATTGCTGAAAATGTGTTGCTGGAAAAGCGCAGCAAGTCAGGCAGCATCCAAGGAGCAGGAGAATCGACATTTTGGGCATGAACCCTACTTCAGGAATCCTGAAGAAGGGCTCAAGCCCGAAACATCGATTCTCCTGCTCCTTGGATGCTGCCTGACCTGTTGCGCTTTTCCAGCAACACATTTTCAGCTCTGATCTCCAGCATCTGCAGTCCTCACTTTCTCCTGGAAGATTTTTTTCTCAGTAAAAGACATTGCAGAGAATGTAAGATCATGCCCCCAGACTGCAATAGGGCTCAAGGTAAGGTAGGTAAGGGGGGGCCAGGGGGCAAAACAGGAGCCTCAGCCTTTGCAATTGATTTGAGGTTGGCTGAATGTGAGTAAGAGCTGCAGAGAAGATGCAATGGTCCCTCCTTGGTCAGATGTGGCAACAGTGCAGCAGCAATTTCTGCGACGGTCTGCCTGTCTCCTTTAGCAGGATGGTGACTGCCACACACAGCAGTGAGCTCAGCGGATGCTGGAACTGTGCATGCAACTCACAAGGAGACAGGGTGGTGCCAAGGGGGTACCCAGCCAGAGGAGGAAACACACAGAAGCCCCTCAGAAGCCTCTATTCAGGGCACCATTGAGGTAACAGCAGCAGCCATCACCTCCACCATGCCTGTACTTTCTGACAGTTGGAAGTTCAAGCTGAAAAGGGTCAACCTGCTTCTGGAAGTAAAAGTTTATGGTTGTAGGGGTTAGCTCATTGGACTGGTTACAATTTATATTAATGACTAGAATAGAAGATTGGAAGGTATAGTTTCAAAATTTGATGACAACACAAAAATAGGTAAAAATTTAAGTTGCGGAGAGAACATTACAAAATAATATCGATAGGTTGAGTGGGCAAAATGTTGTAAATGGAGAATAATAAGGAAGAATGTGAAATTATCCAAATTGGTAGGAAGCATATAAAAAAGAAACATATTAACTAACTGATTAAAAGATGCTGACCTCTGGAATACAGAGGGATCTGATGTCCTTGTGCATGAATCACAAAATATCAGTATTCATATACATCAAGGAATTAAGAAAGCTAATGGAATTATATAACCCAGTGTGAGGGGAGCTGAGTACAGAGGTAGGGAGGTTATGCTTCGTTTATACAGGGCACTGGTCATAAGATCAAACAATCATAAGACATAGGATTGGAAGTAGACCATTCTGCCTACTGAGTCTGTTCCACCATTCAATGAGATCTTGAGTGATCCTCAACCCCACTTTCCTGCCTTTTCCCATAACCCTTCTTTCCCGTACTGATTAAATCTTTATCTATCTCAGCCCTGAGTATCCTTAATGGTCCAGCTCAATACCCCGCTGTGGTAATGAATTATACGGAATCATTATGCTGTAAGAGAAAAAATATCCTCCTCATCTCTGCCTTCAATGTGTGACACGTTATTCTGAGATTATGCCCTCTGCTCCTACACTTTTTCCCTGCATCTACCCTCTTAAAATCACATACATTTTAATGAGGTCACCTTTCATTTTCTAAACTCCAGTTAGTACAAGTCCAACCTCTCCTCATAAGAATATCCTTCCATGCCCAGAGTCAACCTAATGGACCTACTCTAGATTGCCTTCAATGCCAGTACACCTGGCCTTAACTAAGGGGACCAAAACAGTTCACAGTATTTCAGGTGTGATCTGATGAGTATAATTGTAGCAAGACCTCCATATTTTGATATTACATGCTCTTTGAAGGAAAGACCAACAGTCCATTTGCCTTCTGAACTTGTGTGCCAGCCTTTTGGTGATTCATGCACAAGGACCCCAAATTATTGCCTGCTTCAGCTTTCTACAGTCTTTCCACACTTTATGTGATATCCAACTCCTCTCTTCTCCCTGCTAAACTCTACAACCTCACATTCTCCCACAGTATATTGCATCTGCCAAGTTTTGTCCACTCACTTAACCTATCTATGTCCCCCTGTAGACTCCTTGTGTCAATCTCACTAGAGTCATAGAGATGTACAGCATGGAAACAGACCCTTTAGTCCAACCTGTCCGTGCCGACCAGATATCCCAACCCAATCTAGTCCCGCCTACCAGCACCTGGCCCGTATCCCTCCAAACCCTTCCTATTCATATACCCATCCAAATGCCTCTTTAATGTTGCAATTGTACCAGCCTCCACCACTTCCTCTGGCAGCTCATTCCATACACGTAACACCCTCTGTGTGAAAACGTTGCCCCGTAGGTCTCTTTTATATCTTTCCCCTCTCACCCTAAACCTATGCCCTCCAGTTCTGGATTCCCTGACCCCATGGAAAAGACTTTACCTATTTACCCTATCCATGCCCCTCATAATTTTGTAAACCTCTATAAGGTAACCCCTCAGCCTCCGATGCTCCAGGGAAATTGTATCATGCACAGACCTGGCAATTGAACATTCACTTCTATCATCCAAGTCATTAATAGAAATAACAGTAGCTCCAGCACTGATCCCATAGGAGTCCACTTGTTACAGGTTGCCATCCTAAAAATACTCCCTTTATACCAACTCCATCTTCTATTTTTATCCTCTAAGTATGGTAATATGCTATCTCCAACACAATGACCTCTTACTTAGTCAAGGTAAAGTTGCCATTGTCTTACCAGATTAGAGAGAGAGATGACTGGTTGTTACATTTTCCTGCTACCATGAAAACTGTTCATCACCAATCAGCACCAAAAAGATATGATCTGGTTATTTATCTAGTGTCTGTCATGTACCTCTGGGATATCTGGTCAGCACAGACAAGTTGGACCAAAGGGTCTGTTTCCAAGCTGAATAATTCAATGACTCTATGATACTGATGGCTACAATTCAAAATACTAAATTAACCATCAAGCAATTTAAAATGTTTCCAAGTCCTGGAAGCCTGGAATAATTACCACCAAAGAGGATACAATGCTTCGCGACAAAGTGATTCTCCATAAAGCCAAAATGACCCTTACATGTGTACAGCTTGTGTCTGTGATATCGCCAGCTGTGATATCTACAGCAAGTGTCTAGGTGCACATGTGCAGGGGAGGTTCGGGGTGAGGGCAAGACAGAAGTGGAACTTGAAGCTGACTAAGTGAAACTTCAGAAGTCTATGTTTTGAAAGACATGTCTTAAAAATTCCTATGTGAGCAGAATCTCACCCTAATGCCCCTAGATTCAGAGAGAGAGAGATTGACTGACAGCCAAATTAACCAAAGTCACATGTGCCTCAGAAACTGCTCAATCTCCACCTCCCTATCCAGATATCATAATGACCCTGGCTGCTACACTGTGCTCTGCACATGTGCACTCATTGCTCCACCTACTGGTGGCGTTCACAATAAACACAGCCTTTTCTAAAATCAATGTCCTTGAATTATTCACATAATGCTCTGAGTTTTCAGTAATCCCACATTTGTTATGCAGCATATCTCACAGCCACAGTGGAAATTTGCTTGGACTTAGTCAACTGAATATCCCAGAGAATAGCAGATATTGTCCACATGGAATTTCAAATAAAATTTGACAAAGAGCCATGTCACAGACTCACCGGGAAAATTAAAATTGATATGATTAAAGAGAAATGGCAGCAGAGTTAAAATCTTAGCTTTGGGACTGAAGGCATGGACAGGCAGTGAATAGTTTGTCCAGGCTGGAGTGATTAAGGAATTATTATTCAGATCATTGTTTATTTAACATATACCAAGAGAGAAAAATCAGCAACGTTTGACCAATACAAGACCAGTGTACTCTGGCATTTAGAACTGATCCAGGAGCAGTTGGTCTTTGCCCATTGATATACTGGTACTGACACCAGGAGAACTGGTCTTTGCGCCAGTGGTATTAGTCCTGAGATGAAGAGCACTGATTTTCACAACAGTTATACTGATCCTGACATGAGGATCACTGGTTATGGTGCCATTAGAACATAGAACATAGAACGTTACAGCGCAGTACAGGCCCTTTGGCCCTCGATGTTGCGCCAACCTGTGAAATTAATCTGATGCCCATCTAACATACACCGTTCCATTATTATCCATATGTATGTCCAATTCTGAAGGAGTAAGTCTTATCTGGGTTGCTATGTTGCAGTTGCTGCCCTGACAGATACTCCATGTTTTCCCCAGCGGTTAGGATAAATCTGTATGGATGGGGGTCTGTGCAACGATTGGTGTTTCTGGCAATATCAATTGTGCCCCACATTTAACAATCTATACTGAATCATTATTTTATTGCTAATAGATTATTGTAATACGTTATCAAAGGAAAGTACTCAGCCTAAATAAATATAATTGATGGTATAAAGAAGGAAAGCAGTTACTGCCTCTACCAGCACCCTCCCAATCTCCAGCTCAAAACATAGATTTCATGTTTGAGTTCTCTTTCCTGGGTCTGGTCAGGTACGTAATTGTTTTCAAAGATATAGCTGTAGACCCAGACTTTCTCTTTGCATACCCCTTCGTTCAAAACCCTGCAGGAATATAGGGGGTGGGTAAAGCAATCTGTCTGGAGAAATGAGGGGGAAATAATTCATGGCTGTGGGCATGACAAAGTCACGGGGCAAGTGGAATTTGCAGAGCTGAGAAAGCCAGGGGGTGCATCTTTAGAAATCATTACCTGCGATCAACTCACCTTTGACAGACCTCAGTTTAACTGGAGAAATTTGTCGTGGGAGTAGTTTTCCATTCTGGCAAAGCAGGCCTGCAGCTTTCTGTGGATGGGCCTGGTCCACTGAATCTGGGAGCTCCAAAGAATTGCAGGCCGATTCTTCAGCAACATTAAGTTGGTGTCCAGAGCAAGAACTGACTCTCATGGCTGTGCTAATATGTCAACGCCACCCTGAAGTTGCGCTCGTTGGGGGAAAAAATGTGTATCCGTTTTCTGCTTGGAATAATGAAGATTACATTGACTACATTTGTGTAGAGTACATGCAGATTACAGGCCGTTCTATTATAATGCACATTTTATCAACGTGAATGCACTAACGCAATTGATGAATTGGGGACATTGTTTGTACAGCATGAACTTTTAAAACATGTGTTGGCTGTAACACAATTATAATGCTGTTTCTAAAGCATGATTTTTCTATAACGCGAGATCACACAAGAATGCAACCATCACATTAAAGAAGAACTGACTTCACACTCTTTGCAGCTGGAGAACTGCTGAGGGAAGCCCATCTAAATAGCACAATGCTTTATAAACCATGATTTGGGATAATACTTACCATCCCATTCATGAGAGTATAGAGGGTATCTGTCTGGGCACTAGAACAGTCAATATCAGTCATTAGGTGTTCAGGGGTTCTCAGCCATTTGGTTGGGCAGTTCTTAGCAGGATATGTGCTGGTTTGAGGAGACAATGCTGTGGGAGATTAAAACGGAAAGGTCTTTATTCCCTTCTAACCCGGATGCTGTGTTCCCAGATCTGAATGCAGGAATCAGAGCAGCAATCAATGTTTTGGCATCGAAAAGTGTACAGTGTTGATCAGGAGTCACTCCTGGAGGTAACTGAGATGCTGTAGATGGTCCAGCCACCATTATATATGATGTCTTATGCCTCTGGCCTCCTGTAATTCACAAGTTAAGGATTTCTTCTTCTGTACCAGTGTTGGTGGATCAAGTGATTTGATCCACAGGAACATTACTCTTGCCTCCAAGTCAGACATGACTATTGTTAGTGGAGGGGGCGTTCCAGTCACGGCCCAGCCTGACACAGGCAGTGAGTGCTACAACCCCAGAACCACAGGGAAGCCCCAATAAGACCGTTTCCTACACGTCCTCTCTATCTGTCCTCTCTTGTCCTCCAAACAACAAATTGTATGTTCCTTTACAGATTCAACTCAGTTCTGCGAGCATTCGCTGTGGCAAGACCAAGTGAATGGTTTCAGCACCCAACCTGCTTGCATTCCTGACCTCCAAAACCTTCTTGACCTCAATGGGTTTTGTCTACGGGCAATGGACGCTGTTGGTTCTCTGTCTCAGTCAGGCTGCTTCATCAGCCTGCACGTTGCTCATAATTTTATTGTAGGACTCTGGAGCTGCGGTAAACATAACTATTGCATATGTTCTAGCAACAGAACTCATAGAAAAACATTGTCCCTACTCACAGGGAACAGGATCAGTGCCTTGGAGTACTCATGCCTCTCACACTCTCCAACGTCATAGTCTTCTGAATTCCCAGTGCTGGCCAGAACCCAGGAGACCACATATTCCCAGCTGGTATTGTGGAACCCAGGTTTGAATTTCCTAATGTCCCTCTTGACAAAAGACCATGAGCAATAAATCAGTTTAATTGATCTACTGGGGTGGCACAGTGGTTAGCACTGCTACCTCACAATACCTGGCACGCAGGTTCGATTCCAGCCTCGGCCAAACTCCGTGTGGAGTTTGCATGTTCTCCCTGTGTCTGAGCGGGTTTCCTCCAGGTGCTCCGGTTTCCTCCCACAATCCAAGGATGTGTAGTGTAGGGGGATTGACCATACTGAATTGCCCGTTGTGTGCAGGTTAGGTGGGTCAGCCGTTGGAAATGCAGAATTGCAGGGATGGGGTGGTTTGGGGTGGGTTGCTCTTCAGAGGAGTGGTGGGACTCAATGGGCTGAATGAACTGCTCCACACCATAGAGATTCTATGAACTTAATGGAGATGTTCTGAACACTATCTTGTCATCCAAGAATCACACAAGGGTGTATTTTATATTGACTTGGATATATAGATATATAGGATATACTTTCAAACTGTGTAAATGACACTAAGCTCAGAGATACAGAAAAAATAACATGGAAGATAGAGCAAACCTCAGCAAGATAAAGGCAAATGGAAGAAATGAGAAGAAACATGACAGATGAAACTTAACACTCTGAAGCTAATGCAAGAAATATTGGCCCTCTTCCCTCCTCTCAGGGTCCCAAAACACTCCTGCCAGGTAGGAATGTGACTTTTTGTGAATTTGTTTTTACATTTCCTGATACCGTAAACATGACCCAAGGGAAAGAGCCTTGGAGCTTCAGATTAACATTCTGGGGAGTTAACTGGGACCAGTTGGGAGGAGAGGTGTCGAAGAATGAGGAACCAGGACAGAGGTGGCCAGCTGTGAGGCAGTCTGGGCAGAAGACCTACCCCAACGCACCAGCATTTCCTCCATGAATTATAAGAAAAAAAACATTAAAAATCATCCCTCCATCCCTCAGCCCTAACACACCTCATTCCTCCACACAATCCCTATTCCTCAGCTGTACCAAATGATGCTACGTCTTTCCCTTAACCCACTCCGCCGCCCCTTATATACTCCACGACAATATCTGTCACTGTACCCACACCCTCAGCTTCTCATACCCTCCATGCCAACTTATGTCCTGCCACACACACCCCAGGCCCATTACAGACCAATTTTGTGCCAGTTCATGATAGACCATTGAAGCCCAGGAACCATCTTTTGCCCCATTACCAACTGTGTCAACTCACCCAGCATCCACCATGAGCATACATCAGGATCCATGCTGACATGAGATAAAATTGTTCTTATGTGCCTATTGACGAATTCACTGCTTCTAAACAAAAACAAGGTCAGAAGTCACATGACACCAAGTTGTGATCCAACAGATTTATTTGAAATCACAAGCTTTCACAGCACTGTTCCTTCGACTATAACCTGGTGTCGTGTGACTTCTGACCTTGTCCACCCCAATCCAACAAGAGCACTTCCCCATCAAACAGAAAACATCTCATTGGTAAAAATTAATTCACTACATTTAACTTAATTTAATTCCTTATAAAAACAAGTACTGGAATTCATCCTTCCATTTCTATGTGCCACAACCACTTAGAATTGTCAATCAAACTGTGAAATATCAGGTACCCAGTATGACAATGAAGGGTTGTAAATCCCTTATTAATAGACGCCAGGCTTAATTCTACAGAGTAAAATACCAAGTAATTATTACTATAGACAGCTTTTTTTAGCTAAACATTTAAACGTCATGAGTTTTAAAACCTTTGGCAGTTTGAAATTTGACAATTTACTTGGATATTTTCTATCTGAAGAAGAAAGGGCTTATGCCCGAAACGTCGATTCTCCTGCTCCTTGGATACTGCCTGACCTGCTGCGCTTTTCCAGCAACGCATTTTTCAGCTATTTTCTATCTGAGTAAATTGCCTTTGACACAAACCTGCAGATGCTGGAAATAAGAGTCTAGATTGGAGTGGTGCTGGAAAAGCACAGCAGGTCAAGCACCATCCTGCTCCTCGGATGCTGTCTGACCGGCTGTGCTTTTCCAACACCACTCTAATCTAGACTCTAACACAAACCAATTGAACCTTTTATACTGACTGCCTTATCTCTTTGAATGGATGTGTGCCTATGATTCGCAATGCAAGCATGATGTTAGCTAATGGGAGACCAGAGGGATTTCTCCCCCCATTGCGTGAAAGAAAAGGGAGTGCCAGAGGTATAAGAACCAAGGTGTAATCTTGTGATAAGAACTACACCATCATTGCAAAAGTCTGAACACAAAATCCTGCCATTTTTCTTTTGGATTACAGTTACCTAAGAATAATAAATATGATCTACATTTTAGATAAACAGTTACTGTAGATATGAACATGCACTTGAAAAGCCATAAATAAAGCAAGTATTCTTTAAGTAAACTTATTACCATTGATATAACCATGCATAGGCTAATTAACAAGAGCTGCCATCGGATATGAAAGTAAATTCAAGCTAACTTGTCCTAATGGACTGTTTGATTGCTGATTCAATTACTTTTAATCTTGTCTCATTTCCAGTTTTCCAGAGACCGCCGACTCACGTCTGGTCTTTGGGGAGGACAAGTCATTTTCAAGCCAAGGAGTAGATTGAAGCTGAGAAGACAATGTAACTTGTTTCCAGTCATAGACCCAAGCAGGAGCTTGAAGCTTCACAATAATTAAAATGAATGAGAAGTGCTGTAAACATGTAAAATTAACTTAAATATTACAAGGTCACCAGGCAATCCAAAGCAAAGCTTCTTCTTGATCACAAAAGAAGAATAGGAATTAGGATCAAAGTTTGTGAGAAGATCCCGATCTTAGATTTTTTTTTTCTAGATCTTTGTCATAGCTCAGAGAACAAAAGAAGAGCTGTAGACAGAGACAGAAACAATTTTGCCTGTGTAGAAACATGGAGTTAGATATTATATCGATGTCAGGGCTTCATGCTAAGGGTAAACATGACCCTGAAGGAATCCCTCAGTAATAACACATGCAACTTAAAAGTGCCAACATTTAAATTTAGGCAATAAGTTTGGAAAAATATGACTCGTTTGTAATGAGAAATTGTTCAAATTTAGCCAACCTTGCCTCCCAGCATTCCATAGGTCTTTGGAGCTGAGCTTAAAAAATCTCTGAAATGAAACATGGATGTACAAATAGGCCACTGAATATATTTATTGATAGGTGGTGGAGGAAATCGTATTACACAACATCTGAGATGTAAATGATTTGTTTCAACTAATGTCGTACTGTGGCTAAACTGTGGAACTATGAATGGGAGTTAAAAGCTAGTGAGCTGTGGGTTTCAGTATGTTTAGGTACACACCCACACTCCTTGCAAATGCACATCAAATAAACTGCCCCACTGGTGGGAAGCTCAGCCACCAATCGAAATGTGCTGATAAACCAGAACTTCTCCCATCGAAAAATCGTCAGAATTTAACAGACAATTCATAAACCCAGGATGTGGGATTGTTGCAAAACAGTAAGAAGGCAGAAACGAATGTGAGAGGGGAGTTCAGCCATCATCATTTTTGCATCATCATCAAAGAAACATAGATAGGGCAAAATGTGCAAAGTTTATACAAGGAGAAAGTGAGGTCTGCAGATGCTGGAGATCAAAGTTGAAACTTTATTGCTGGAACAGCACAGCAGGTCAGGCAGCATCCAGGGAACAGGAGATTCGACGTTTCGGGCACAGGCCCTTCTTCAGGAATTTTCCTGAAGAAGGGCCTGTGCCCGAAACGTCGAATCTCCTGTTCCCTGGATGCTGCCTGACCTGCTGTGCTGTTCCAGCAATAAAGTTTCAAAGTTTATACAAAGCAGACATGATCATACACACATTTGGCAGTGTTATCCACTGAGTGATCAACAAGGTGGATGGGGTTTGGAAGAAATGGAAACAGCATTAGACTTAATTTGAAGGGATAAAGGTATTGATGTTTGCAAACTACTAGAGGGGTTAAAAGAAGATCAAGTTTCATCCCACTTGCTTCACCTGTAGTAGCTCAGGTTGGACATTAGACTTAAGAGAATAAAAATGGAGGTGTAAGTTCACTTACCTGTAGCTATGTGTGGGTAACAACAGGATGCAGAATCACAACTAGAAACCAATGAAGTGGTTGTCACTAGAGCTGTGTATTAAACACAGTGACCCTTCCCTACTGGCATTGCTGGCACTCCATGGAGCATAACCTTATCAATAGCCATTCTCCCTCGAGTCAGGATCAGTGAGGCTGTACCAAGTAAGGTGGAGCAGGGAGTTGCTAAGGGCAGGCAGCAGCATAGCCACAGGGACAACTGTTGACTCTAGTGGGTCCCACATTACCATGGGCAAAAGCGTCCACAAAACAGCCCAATGTGAAGCTGCCAGGATTTCTCTAACAGTCTGTCCACTGAGAAAATGCTAACACTGGATGGAAGTGGCCCTTAATCAGTCACTTATGTAGCTAACTCGATGCCTTGTGGACAAGCCATCAGCCATCTTTTCCAGAGTGAAGAAAATAGCATAGAATAGGAAAGGTTTGGAGGGATATGGTCCAAGTGCAGGCAGATGGGACTAGTTCAGTTTGGGATCATGTTCAGCATAGACTGGTTGAACCGAAAGATTTTTTTCCCTGCTGTCTGACTCTGACTAAGTGGGAAGCAATGGGGTTTTCATCTGCCACCCTTTATATCATTTTCTACACTTTCCAACTTGCAGCCCATCCCTAGCGGGCTGCTAAAATTCAGCCTATAATTTTATCTGGGGATGTCTATGATTCTGTTACATTTTGAAGTTAAGATTGTGATGTTTAACAGTAAATGACTTCGTTCTTTGTGTTTATGAGCTGGAGATAATCATTGAAGAAGAACGCTGAATGTAATTGCCAGTGAGATTGTATTTGTAGCGCCAGAATATTACGATCAAGAAACATATAATTTGGCTTCCCCATTTATACAGGTTTATTTTTAAAGTTCACCCTCCTACATTTTATTAGAAAACAGTATAGAAAGTACATGTCATAGAAACGAAGCAAACTTAGGAACAGTAATTGGAAAGCAAAATTTGACTTCCCAGTACTGTTGTGATTGTCACTTGCAATACATGAACTTTCTCCCATCTTGTTTTGTTTAGCTCTATCAGCTTATCATTCTGTTTATTTGTCTACTGTGAATAATGAACACAATCTCGAATCCACCGGCTGAAACAAATTCAATCATAATGTCCGAAATAAGTTGGGAGGAATATTTGAAGGGAGGAAATTCACAGGGTTATGGAGGAGAGTGAAGGTGATTGAATAGTTAGCCTAGAATTTTAATCACCTCTATCAAATCCCTTTGTTTCCTCCGTGTTCCAAGTAAACAAACCCTGCTTGAAAAATGCATCCACATCCGTGAAATCCCTAAATTCTGAAACGCCGGGGAGGAGTGCTGGAGTGGCATTGTCACTGAACTGGCAATCCAGAGCTCTTGCCTGATATTCGGAGGTCATGGGTTGCTTACCATTATGGCAGATGGTGAAATTTAAATTCAACTAAAAAATCTGGAGTTAGAGGTAGTCTAATGACAACTGTGCAACCGTTTCTTAAACCCATTTGGTTCATTAATGTCCTTTAGGGAAGGAATTTTGCCATCATTACTTGACCTGGACTACATGTGAAGATAGATTCATAGCAAAGTAATTGACTCCTAACTGTCTTCTGAAATAGCCTAAGCAAGTTATTCAGTACAGGGGCAATGAAGAATAGGCAATAAATGCTCAGCTGGCTAGTGAGGCCCACATCCCTAATTGAAAACAAAATTCTGCTGATTCTCTTCTATCCTCTCTCCAAAGCCATTATGACCTTCTTAAAGTGTAGCGCCAAAACTGGACATACTACTTCAGATAAGGTTTGGGATAACTGAGCATGGGTCATTAACTCTGATTTCTCTCCAAAGATGCTACCAGACCTGCTGAGTTTTTCCAGCAGTTTCTGTTTGTGTTTCTGATTGACAGCACCCGCAGTGCTTTCGGTTTTTAAAGTAGTTTCTTGCCGTTCAAGCCTTTGCCTTTATTCATAGAGCCCAAGATATTTCGAGTTTTCCTAACAGCTTGTTAACCTGCCCTGCTACCTTTCAGTTTCAGGGCATCCCTACAACTGGAATCCAACCCGAGAAGGATCAGGAAGGGGTCAAAGGAACCTGCTGAAAAGGCAGTCAAAATAAAGACTATAACAGGATTTTAGAAATGGCAAATGATGCAGAAGTGATCAGAAGTGTTTATGCATGTTAGCATAGAATAAATAGATTGGACAGTTTTTGAAAGATTATAATGGATGTACTGTGTGAATACAGTAGTCTTCATGACCTCATGCCTTCTAGCTGTTCTAATCTCCATTTATTCATAAACCGCTGATCCTGTGCCTTGACTTTTTTCATTTCTCTCAGGCATGAACATGTGAACTCAAAATATTTGCATAAAATTATTTGCATCTTTATTTGCTATAAGCAAAACCAGTTGCTCATAATAATGAATGTCCTCAGTGGGAATAGAAAATGTTCTTTTTTAAATCTGTTAACAACAAAATTATCTACTTTAGTAACATTATGATTGATCCAAAGTAGCACAAAATAAATCATTGTGGGTATAAACTAGATATAAACTTTTGATGTGAACGTTTTATTTATATGACATTACAATCACAGATATATCTGAGATATATACTTGAGTCACAATACGGAACAGTAATCATAAAGTAAAGATTACTTCGCCTCTCTACTGAAAGCCATCTCATAAAATATCTCTTCCTTTGTCACGTCCATTTTTGCTAGCAACAAGGAGCTCGTGGCTTATTTTGTAACTAAGAATGAAATTGTCAATTTAACTGCTCCAATCGCTTGCCTCCTTTCAAACATTATTGAATTGTGTATAGAACACTTTGAGATGGTTGATGTTTATAAAGAATAGGACATAATGCAAGCCTATTGCAACCTGTCAAACTTCTGGAACTCTGTCCCGAATGACATTGTGGGTCTATCTATACGAAATGAATTGCAGTGGATCAAGAAGACAGCTCAACACCACCTTCTCAAAGGCAACTAGGGATGAATGATAAATATTGACCAGCCAGTAATGCCTATATCCCGTGAATGACTTTTTAAAAAGCTCTTTATCAAAATCCTTGAGCTGACCCCATTATTTCTTTGCTATTGTTTGGTATCATTTTGTTTTTTTTTTACATCTGTCATGTTCCTTGGAACTGTTTGCTTCGACAAAAATACCTTAGAACATGGTATTGTTGATGAAAATCAATGTCTGACACAAACACTGTAAACCAGCAATAAGGTATGATAGTGAGAGAAGAATTCAAAGGATTTTCTTTGTGACCTGAGAAACCTAAACTGCGTTGCAAAAAAAAACACATAGTTGCACTTTGAGAAGGAGGCTGAACACTTCAAAAAAATGTAAATTTTGAGTCACTTTGAACATACAAGTTATTAATGACCATCATGATTTTGTTTTAGATTAGATTCCCTACAGTGTGGAAACAGGCCCTTTGGCCCAACCAGTCCACACCGACCCTCCGAAGAGAAACCCAACCAGACCCACTTCCCTAATGTACCTAACACTATGGGCAATTTAGCATGGCCAATTCACCTGACCTGCACGTCTTTGGACTGTGGGAGGAAACCCACACAGACACAGGGAGAATGTGCAAACCCCACACAGACAGTCACCCGAGGCTGGAATTGAACTTGGGACCCTGGTGCTGTGAGGCAGCAGTGCTAACCACTGAACCACTGAGCCACCGTGCCACACCTAAGGTTTTTTTCTTCTACCCATGCCAGATTTTATAACTAAAAGATCAGGAATGACCACAGCAACTTCAAAGCCCATTTTACCAATTGCCAAAATACATTAAAGGATGCAGAGGTGCAGGATTGCATCTTCTACCCATCCTGACTTCATAAATGTTCAAGTCAATTTACATTTTGGAACATGGAGAAAGTCACAAAGTTATTCATCAAAAAGCATGAAGATGTACATTAGGATTGAACAGATGACCGAAGTTAGTCAGACAGCAGGGAAGGGGGATATATGTCGGGAAGGATGGGGATAGTGTAGTAGAAGATTTACAGTTTGTAAAGCACACTGGAAAGGAATGTGCACAAAAGGTCGAACTACAGTTAATGGAAGCACAACAAAGGGGTAAAGGTGGTGGTGAGTAATGGAAGGAGGTGAAAATAACTGATTTGGGTGGTCAATGAGATTGCACACCGAGGTTGGATGGAGTCAGAGACTTGAATGCAAAGGTTCTTTGCAGAAATTAACTGGGTATCATGGATTTTGACTTTTTTTTAAATCAAAGAAACTTCAGGCTAATTTGCAGCTTGATACCAGCTAATGAGCTCTGCCTTAGTGTGTTAATCAAGGAGGAGAGAGTAGTGTTTGAGGAATGGAGCAGTGTATTATCAACATACAGGTTGTCACTGAAACAAATAACAGGAGGACACCAAGGATTGAAACTGCACCTGAAGTTGCTTCTTGCTAAGCGAGCTTTTAAAAATTCAGTCAGGAGATGTGGGCATCATTAGCTGAACTTGTATTTATTGTCCATTCCGAGCTGCCCTTGAGAAGGTGTTAATGAACTATTTCGAAGTCAGGATGGTGAATGACTTGGATTGGTACATGCAAGTGATGGTGTTCCCATACATCTACATTCTCCTTCTGCATATTAGTTGTTGTGTGCTTGGAAGGTGCTGTCTAGGGAGCGTTGGTGAATTTCTGCAGTGCATCAGGAGTGAAGGGAATGAAAGTTTGTAGATGTGGTGCCAATCAAATTGTCTACTTTGCCCTGAATGGCATCAAGCTTCTTGACTGTTGTTGGAGCTGCACCCATCCAGGCAAGTGGGGAGCATTCCAAGGAAGGCATCCTACCTCTGGGACACCCGCACCAACCAACCCAACCGCCCCGTGGCTGAACACTTTAACTCCCCCTCCCACTCCGCCAGGGACGTGCAGGTCCTTGGCCTCCTCCATCGCCAGACCATAGCAACACGACGCCTGGAGGAAGAGCGCCTCATCTTCCGCCTAGGAACCCTCGAACCACAAGGGATGAATTCAGATTCTCTAGCTTTCTCAATACCCCTCCCCCTACCTTTTCTCAGTCCCAACCCTCAGACTCAGCACCACCTTCTTGACCTGCAATCTTCTTCCCTACCTCTCCGCCCCCATCCCCTCTCTGGCCTATCACCCTCACCTTAACCTCCTTCCACCTATCATATTCCCAACGCCCCTCCCCAAGTCCCTCCTCCCTACCTTTTATCTTAGCCTGCTTGGCACACCCTCCTCATTCCTGAAGAAGGGCTTATGCCTGAAACGTTGATTCTCCTGCTCCTTTGATGCTGCCTGACCTGCTGCGCTTTTCCAGCAACACATTTTTAAGCAGCATTCCATCACACTCTTGAGTTGTGCCTTGTAGATGGTGGAACAGGCTTTGGGGAGTTAGGAAGTAAGTTACTCACTACCGGATTCATAACCTCTGAACAGCTCTTCTCGTCATTGGATTTATATGGCTACTCTAGTTCAGTTTTTGGTCAATGGGTGACCCCAGGATGTTGTTAGTACAGTGATGATAATTCCATTGAATGTCAAAGGGTGACTGCAAGCATTTCTCTTGTTGGAAATGATCATTGCTTGTTATTGGTGTGGTGGAAATGTTACTTCAGAATTATTCTGAAAAAGGGTGACTGAACTCAAAACTTTAACTCTGACTTCTCTCCATATCAGACCTGCTGAGTTTCTTCAGCAATAGCTGCTTTTATTATCCAGGTCTTTTTGCATTTGGACAGAGACTGTTTCAGTACTTGATGAGTTATGGAAGAAATGAAGGAAAGGTTGAATCAAGGACACTACCCTGAGGCACTCCTGCAGAGATGTACTGGAATAACTGACCTCCAACAAGCACAACCGTCTCCCTTGTGCCAACAGTAAGCTTCCTCCCTGATTCCCAATGACTCCAGTTTTGGCCTAGGCTACCTGACATGACACTCAGTTGGATGCAGCCGCGATGTTAAGGGTAAACTCCTACACCTCACCTCTGGAGATCAGTTCTGTCATCCATGTCTGAACCAAGTTTGTAATGAGGTCAGGAGCTGAGAGGCCTTGTGGAACTCAACTGAATGTCAGTGAGCAGGTTGTTGCTAAGCAACTACCACTTAATTGTACTGTTAATGAGAAAATGCAGCCAATTAACCTCCACGAATGGGTTTCTTTGTAGCACTGTAATATGATTTTATAATAAGTCTGTAATTTCTTTTGAACACACGGAGTGTGTGCATCAACATTGGGCTGTAAATCTTTTCAAAATCTTTCCCCGACAGTCCAGAGCTCCAAGGTTAGTTAGTGTCTAGCTAGCCGCAGAGTGAAGTGTCCTCTTTCTATGCAACAGTGAGCACAGAATTTAATGAATAACGTGAATAAGTGATTCACTTCCATTCTGCTACACAACTGAACAAACCAGACTTGGGAATTCCATAATAAATGAGACCTGTAGGTGATCATGTATTTTGTTAAATTTGCTTTTCCAGCAATAGTGGATCAGGCAACATCTGTTTGGATGAAAGGTTGAGATGTACTTGAGTATACGAAGATTCCATTCAGCTCACCAGTTTATATTTGAATTGGGATTTTCTTTAAGATCCCCTTCAGTAATTGTTCATCTCTACACAGGAAACTAGACCTGTCAGCTTGATGTCACTAGTGGGAACATAGATGCAAGGCATAATACAGGATAAGTTAAATATATGCTTAGAGACAAATAAGCATAAACAGTCAACATAGCTTTGTCAAGGGCAGGTCAAGATTGACAAATTTAATTGAGTTCTCTGATTACGAGACACAGGCATTGCTAGGGATGGTCGATATTTGTATTTTCAGGAAGGATTTGGTACCTTGTCACATGTCAGGTTGGTAAATAAATTAGAATTTTTTAGGATTAATAGGTCCTTGGTAGCATGGATTAAAAGTTGGTTAAAAGGTAGGAAACGACAGCTTGGTATAGATGGGCACTTCATAGATTGGAGATGAGTTGAAAGTGATGTTTCCCAGGGATCAGTATTGGAATTCTTGCTTTTGCTGATTTATATAAAAATGATTTGGAGATGGGTATTGAGGGCAAAATCTCTAAATTTGCCAGTGCTGAGCTAGGGAGAATATTGAAATGTGAGGATGATGCTGAGCAACTTCAGAGGGACATGGGAGTAGTTGGCCAAAGGGACAGTCACCTGGCAGATGAATTTAAATGCAGAGAAATGTGAAGGAATGCATTTTGACAGGAGAAATACAAATAGACAACACTGGGCTCAATGGTACAACTCTGAGGGGAGCACAGGAGCAGAGGGACCTCAGACTTCATGTGTCGATTCTCTGAAAGTGGACGGGCAAGTGAAATGGTTGTTACGAAGGCTTATAGAATCCTTGGGTTTCTACATAAAGGCATAGAGTATAAAAACAATGAAGTAATGCTGCATCTGCATAAGTCATTGCTCAGGCCATATTTGGAGTAATTTGCTTAGTTATTTAACAAAGGATGTTAAAGCCTTAGAGAGAACACAAAGGAGATTTTAGGTCCGAGGAAAGTTTAGAGAAATTGGGCTTTTTCTTCTTGCAGCAGAGAAGTTTAAAAGAGGTGATAAAAAATTATAACCATTTTTGACAGGGTAAAGAAGGGTGTTCTGTTTCGACGAGTTGGAATGTCAGTAACTAGGGATCATAATTTCAAGATTGTAGGCAAGAAAGCAAGGCGTGAGATGAGGAGAAACATCTCTACTCGGAGAGTTGTTAGGATTTGGAATGCACTGTCAGGGAGAGTGGTGGAGGTTTCAAAAGAGAGATATTTAAAAGCAATGAATTTAGAAGCTTCTGGAGATAGAACTGGAGAATGGCTAGCTCTTTAAGGAGCCAATAAATTTACAATGGAGCATTGACTAACCTCCTCCTATTCTGTAAACCTTTAAGACTTTATGTTATGTTTTTAAGTTTGACATTTATCACACTATTGCTGTTTTAACCTACACAGTGTCCATCTCCTTTTGAATATTAGAATCAAATCAGTATTCATAATCTGAAGCAAAAACAGAAATGCTAGAAAAGCTCAGCAAGCCTGGTGAAGAGAATTCAGTGGTAACGTTTCGGGTCGAGTGACCCTTTTACTTCTGATTTACAGCTTCTATAGTTCTTTCAGTTTAATCTAAAAATAGCAATGACCCTTTTGCTGGTGTATTTATTTGTGGCAGTTACTGTAGATTGTAGATTGCACATGCAGTGTCCTGTCTGAAACAATTAACCAGCAAGAGGGTCAGCCCACTTTCTGTCCTGGGAAACAGAAGGGAAGGATTGATATGTATCGATGACAAATTTGAGACCATGTGGACCATAATACTATTGCCTATACTAGACGCTATTAAACTATTTCACAAACCAGAATCTACAAGAAACCGCTGCAAATACTGTTTCTTTCTCCGCTAACATCTCCTCCTTAAAGCACCTTGTCCTGTATTCATTTCCTATTAGCTGGTCTCCTGTGGTACAAGAGTGAAAATTTCTTCTGCTTTTTTCAGTCGAGATAAACCTTAATAGTGGAGCTGACCATGATGACACTGCTGTTCCAGTGGAGTCACAATGTTTCAGGAAATTCAGATCTTTGGATCACGAATCTCTCCAAAAAGAAGTGAAGGCCAGAAATAACACGACACCAGGATATAGTCCAACAGGTTTATTTGAAACCACAATCTTTCGGAGCATTGCTCCTTCATCAGGTGAAGTGGTGACTTCTGACTTTGTTCATCCCAGTCCAACAGCAGAGCCTCCACATCTAGAAGTGAAGGATCACTTTTCCTCTTAAAGAATAAAATCATGAGGGGCATGGATAAAATAAATAGGCAAGGTATTTTCCCCTCATGCCAATCAAGTGGGCTACTTTGCCCTGAATGGCGTCAAGCTTCTTGAGTGTTGTTGGAGCTGCACCCATCCAGGCAAGTGGGGAGCATTACATCACACTCTTGAGTTGTGCCTTGTAGATGGTGGAACAGGCTTTGGGGAGTTAGGAGGTAAGTTACTCACTACCGGATTCATAACGTCTGAACATTGTATTGCCATTGGATTTATATGGCTAATCTAGTTCAGTTTCTGGTCAATGGGCGACCCCAGGATATTGATAGTGGAGGATTCAGTGATGATAATTCCATTGAATGTCAAAGGGTGACTGTAAGCTTCTCTCTTGTTGGAAATGATCATTGCTTGTTATAGGTGTGGTGGAAATGTTACTTCAGAATTATTCTGAAAAAGGGTGACTGAAATCAAAACTTTAACTCTGACTTCTCAGATCAGATTACAGATTAGATTACATTACAGCGTGGAAACAGGCCCTTCGGCCCAACAAGTCCACACCGATCCGCCGAAGCGAAACCCACCCACACCCCTACACTTACCCCTTACCTAACACTACGGGCAATTTAGTATGGCCAATTCACCTGGCCCTGCACATCTTTGGACTGTGGGAGGAAACCGGAGCACCCGGAGGAAACCCACGCAGACACGGGGAGAACATGCAAACTCCACACAGTCAGTCACCTGAAGCGGGCATTGAATGCGGGTCTCTGACGCTGTGAGGCAGCAGTGCTAACCACTGTGCCACCGTGCCGCCCCATAGATGGAGACTTCTCTCCATAGATGCTACCAGACCTGCTGAATTTCTTCAACAATTTCTGTTTTATTATCCAGGTCTTTTTGCATTTGGACAGAGACTTGATGAGTTATGGAAGAAATGAAGGAAAGTTTGAATCAAGGACACTACCCTGAGGCACTCCTGCAGAGATGTGCTGGTATAACTGACCTCCAACAAGCACAACCATCTCCTTCTTGCCAACAGTAAGCTTCCTCCCTGATTCCCAATGACTCCAGTTCTGGCCTAGGCTACCTGACATGACACTCAGTTGGATGAGTCCAAAACTAGAGGGGATAGATCTAAGGTGAGAGGGGAAAGATATAAAAGGGACTGAGGGGCAATGTTTTCATGTAGAGGGTGGTGTGTGTATGGAATGAGCTACCAGAGGCAGTGTTGGACGCGGGTACAATTACAACATTTAAAGGAATCTAGTTGGGTATATGAGTAGGAAGGGTTTAGAGGGATATGGGGCAAATGCTGGCAAATGGGGCTAGAATTTGTGTAGGATATCTGGTCAGCATGGACGAGTTGGACCGAAGGGTCTGTTTCCGTGCTGTACATCTCTATGACTCTAAGCAGGTATGTTTGAAGAAAATGATGCCACATCAAACAGTCTCCAATCCATCAAATGTAAAACCGATCCATTTAAGAAAAATTGATGGAATTTCTAAAATTTTCCTCTCTTTGTAGATCTGCCATTTTGGATTTCATTGCAGATATGATAGATCACACTTAAGGGTTCTTTACACCAAACAGTAAAACTTCTGTGCTGTGATAAGGTCAGCTGTATACAACTGTTAATTTTCAGCTCAACAGCTTCCAAATCGGTACCTGACATTGGAAGCAATATTAATCCGTGCAATTTCCAAGCAGCCATTTTCCTTTTGACTGGACCATTCATTGATATTTGGACTGGCCTTAACAGATTGAACACCATGGGCATAGATTCATGGACAATAAAAAGTCCAGTTTTATGGTACTTGGTTAAATGTTATTTCAAGCCCACACCTGAGTGATTGTTCCACCTTCTTAGGGACTCAAACTTTCACTTTTTAGGTGAACTCTGCTTGAACGTAACAGCAAATAAACTTATTGTATGTTGCTCCAGCAATTAACTTTGGAGTGTTGTTTCCCTGGAGCTGAATGGTTAATGGCAAAGTACAATTGCAACATCAATTATTTTCAAAAAAACTATTGATCAGCACCTCTATGAGAGCATCAGAATAGATATAGGTCATTCAGACTCATGAGTCCATTCCAGGGCTCATTCAGAAAGATGATGGCTTGACTGGGGTTAACTCTATTTATCTCTGCTTGCATTTATTTTCTATGTATTCCTAACAAAACTCATTAATCTCAGCCTTTGAAATTTGAATCAATCCATGTCCACAGCCTTTTGAGAGAACGCTTTGTTTGAGAAGAAAAATGTATTAATGTCACTCCTTGCTGGGTTTTAAAAGATAATTCTCACATGTGATTGATTTGCCAAAGAAGAAATACTTTCTATGTATCTGCTTTTTTGATTCTTATTATTATTTTGAAATACCTTGATTAGATCAACTTTCAATTTCTATATTCAAGAAATACCTGGCAGATTTAACATTTCCAACAAGAGAGAATCTAACCACCTCCATTTTACACTCAAAGGCTAATTGTCTCTCTGTCTGTAAATAGCATTACCTGAGCAGATCAGAGGCTTGAAATTCGGTGTTGATTACTTTCCACCTGACTCCTCAACCCTCTATGAGCCACAAGTCAGGAACATAATGGAACATTCTCGACTTACCTGGATGAGTGCAGCTCCATCAACAGTATGGGAGGTTGAGGGGTGACCTTATTGAGGTTTATAAAGTCATAAGGGGCATAGGTAAGGTGAATAGCAAAGGATTTTTCCCTCAGGTGGGGGAGTTCAAAACTAGTGGGCATACTTTTAAGGTGAGAGGAGAAAGATTTAAAAGAGACCTGAAGGGTAACTTTCTCACATAGAGGGTGGTTTGTGTGTAGAATGAACTGTCAGAGGAAGTGATAGGTTCTGGAAATGTTACAACATTTAAAAGACATTTGGACAGGTAAATGAACAGGAAAGATTTAGAGGGTTATGGGCCAAACCCAGGCAAATGGGACTTGTTTAGTTTGGGAAACCTGGTCGGCATGGGCAATTTGCCTGAAAGGTCTGTTTCCGTGCTGTATGACTCCATGACCCTGTGAATAATTAAATCTTTTTAAAACCAGTAGCTGTAGTCAAATGGCCGGGGTTCCAATTAAGACATACAGCTAGTGAGATGGTTTTGATGTCACTTATCAAAAGAAGTTTATGTGTTTTAGAAAGTAACTGCAAAGGACCTTCTCATTCATAATCGTGGTACATATTGACACCATAATTCATAAAGCAGCCATAAATCGTGGTACATATTGGCACCAATGAGATAGCCAGGAAAAGGGATTGAGGATCGGAAAAGTGACTACAGAGAGCTAGGTTGGGAGCTGAAGAGCAGAATGAGTGGAGTAGTGATCTCAGGTTTGCTACTGGTGCCCCATGACAGTGAGGCGAGGAACAGTCAGCAAATGCAGCTTAACATGTGGCTGTAAGGCTGGTGCAGAAGGGAGGGCTTCAGATACTTAGACCATTGGGATGCCTTATGGGGAAGATGGGGCCTGTAAAAGAAGGACGGGTTGCAGCTGAACTGGAGGGGCACACATGTCCTGGGTGGGAGATTTACTTGTGTGGTTCGGGAGGGTTTAAACTAATTTGGCAAGGGGGTGGTAACCAGAGCTACATATCTGAGAGTGGGGTAGTTGTAGATGGGGCAGTGACAGGATGTGGCGAATCTATCGGGAAGGTTTTTCACATGATGAAACAAAGGGATCGGTTAAAGTGTGCCTGCTTTAAAACAAGGAGTGTCAGAAATAAGAGTGATGAACTTAGAGCATGGATCAGTACTTGGGGTTATGATGTTGTGGCCATAACGGAGACATGGGTTTCACAGGGGCAGATAGATGTTCCAGGGGTGATAGATGTTCCAGGGTTTAGAACATTTAAAAAGAACAGGGATGGTGGAAAAAGAAGAGGGGGTGTAGCATTGCTAATCAGAGAGTGCATCACAGCTACAGAAATGAAGGTTGTTGAGGAAGGTTTGTCTACTGAGTCAATATGGGTGGAAGTTAGGAACAGCAAGGGAACAGTAACCACACTGGGAGTTTTCTACAGACCCCCTAATAGCAGTAGGGAGATTAAAGAACTCATAGGCCGGCAGATTTTGGAAAAATGCAGATGTAGCAGGGTTGTTGTTATGGGTGACTTCAACTTTCCCAATGTTGACTGGAACCTCCTTAATGCAGACGGTTTGGATGGAGCCGTTTTTGTCAAGTGTGTTCAGGAGGGTTTCCTTACTCAGTATGTAGGCAGGCCAACGAGGGAGAAGCCATTTTGACTTTGGTGCTTGGCAATGAGTCAGGACAGGTATCAGATTTCGCGGTGGGAGAACACTTTGGTGACAGTGACCACAACTGCCTCACATTTACCATAGCCTTGGTGAGGGAAAAGAACAGTTACCAAGGGAAGATATTTAATTTGGGAAAAGGAAATTATGAGAAGTACAAATTGGGAGCAGTTGTTCCACAGAAAGGGTACACCAGACATGTGAAAACTGTTTAAGGAGCAGTTGTTGCGAGTGATGCACAAATTTGTTCTTCTGAGACATGCAAGAAGGGGTAAGATTAAGGAACCTTGGATGACAAGAACAGAGGAGCTTCTCATCAAAAGGAAGAAGGCAGCTTATGTAAAGTGGAGGAAGCAAGGATCAAGCACAGCTTTAGAGGATTACAGGCTGGCAAGGAAGGAGCTAAGAAATGGACTGAGGAGAGCCAGGAGGGGGCATGAAAAAGGGTTGGTAAGAAGGATTAGGGAGAACCCAAAGGCATTTACTCATATGTGAGGAATAGGAGAATGATTAGGGAGAAGGTACGGCCAATCAGTGATAGCGGAGGGAACTTGCGCGTGGAGTCTGAGCAGATAAGGGAAGCCCTAAATGAGTTTTTTGCTTCGGTTTTCACTAAGGAAAGGGATCTTGTTGTGAATGAGAACTTAGAGGAGCTGGGAAACAGGCTTGAGCAGGTCAAGATTGATGAAGTTGATGTGCTGGATATTTTGGCAAACATTAATATCGATAAGTCCCCAGGATTCATCCTAGGTTGCTCTGGGAAGTGAGAAAGGAGGTTGCTAAGTCGCTGGCAAAGATCTTTGCTTCCTCACTCTCCACAGGAGTCATATTGGAAGATTGAGGGAAGCGAATATTATTCCTGTTTTCAAGAAAGGTAATGGGAAATCCCTGGCAATTACAGACCAGTTAGTCTTACATCTGTGGTCAGCAAGGTTTTGGAAAGAACTCTGAGTGATAGGATTTATGATTATTTGGAAAAGCATAGTGTGATTAAAGGCAGTCAGCATGGCTTTGTGAGGGGGAGGTTGCACCTCACAAATCTTATTAAGTTCTTTGAGGAGGTGACGAGACAGGTCGATGATGGTCGAGCAGTGGATGTGGTGTATGTGGACTTCAGCAAGGCATTTGATAAGGTTCCCCATGGTAGGTTCGTTCAAAGATCAGGAGGTATGGGATACAGGGGGATTTGGCTATCTGGATTCAGAATTGGTTGGCTGACAGAAGGCAGAGAGTGGTTGTAGATGGAAAGTATTCTGTCTGGTGGTCAGTGGTGAGTGGGGTCCTGCAGGGCTCTGTTCTTTGGCCTCTGCTCTTTATAGTTTTTATAAATGACTTGGATGAGGAGGTTGAGGGTTGGGCTAGGAAATTTGCAGATGACACAATGGTCGGAGGTGCCATTGATAATATCGAGGGCTATTGCAGGCTGCAGCGCGACATAGACAGGATGCAGAGCTGGGCTGAGAAATGGCAGATGGAGTTCAACCTGGATAAATGCGAAGTGATGCATTTTGGAAGGTCGAACTCGAATGCTGAATATAGGATTAAAGACAGGATTCTTGACAGTGTGGAGAAACAGAGGGATCTTGGTGATCAAGTGCACTGATTCCTCAAAGTTGCCACCCAAGTGGATAGGGTTGTTAAGAAAGCACATGGTGTTTTGGTTTTCATTATCAGGGGGATCGAGTTTAAGAGCCATGAGGTTTTGCTGCAGATCTACAGGATCCTGGTGAGACCACATTTGGAATATTGTGTCCAGTTCTGGTCCCTCAATTATAGAAAAGATACGGAGGCTTTGGAGAGGGTGCAAAGAAGGTTTACCAGGATGCTGCCTGGACTGGAGGGCTTGCCTTATGAAGAGAGGTTGACTGAGTTCAGACTTTTCTCTCTGGAGAGAAGGAGGAAGGGAGGTGACCTGATCGAGGTTACAAGATGGTGAGAGGAATAGATAGAGTCAATAGCCAGAGACTTTTCCTCAGAGCAGGATTGACTGGCACGAGGGGTCATCTTTTTAAGATATTAGGAGGAAGGTATAAAGGAGACGTCAGAGGTAGGTTCTTTACGCAGAGAGTTGTGAATGCATGGAATGCGTTGCCAGCTGTGGTGGTGGAAGCAGAGTCATTGGGGACATTTAAGTGACTGCTGGACATACACATGGATAGCAGTGAGATGAGGGGTGCATAGGTTAGGTTATTTTATTTTAGATTAGGAATAATCCTCGGCACAAATTCATGGGCTAAAAGGCCTGTTCTGTGCTGTACTTTTCTATGTTCTATGTTCTTCTATAATACATTTCAATAGTTTCCCTTGATGTGAACCAAATAAACATCTCACCTACCGTCCCTTTGGTTTGACCAGATTGAGGTATAAGCTGAAGACTGGCATTCCAGGAGAATTACATTAGCCTTTCTACCTGGGTTACTGCTGATTAGAACTTCTCAGAGATTGTGATCAACTAGCATCATGTGATTGACCATGGTCACATTGTCAGACCAGCAGCAAAGTGCCCATTCTTTGAAACATTGATATTAATTTTAAAGAAAAAAGACAACTCTCCAACTCTCTGTATTTTCTGGGCATGACAAAACACTAAGATGATTAATTCTCACTTGTTCTGTCACTGACGTTAATTTGTGGCTAAAGTACAGATTGCCTTCTTAAATCAAAATATTGCTTTCTTCATACTTTGTCTTTCCTTTTATTCAGAGGAACTGAGATGTATTAAAGGAGAAATTGTTCAGGGTGAGGAAGTGCTTCACCAGGTAAAGGAGGGTGGTGATGGATGGGGACTGTTCAGACATATTCTCTGAGAATAAAGCAGAGAGCCTTCAGATCACCTTAATAGAGGGATTGCATGTCCATGGGGCCTCTTGTGGTGCAGTGGTAGTATCCTTACCTCTGGAGAGATGTGTAATAATATCTCTGAACAGACTGATGAGAAAAATAGGTAAAGAGGAGATGGCTCAGTCCAGGAAACTGGAAATTGTGGAATCTGAGGAAGAATCACAAATGCAATTGGGAAGGGACTGGAGAGAGGGAGATAGGAAGCAATAGGTTCAGATGGGCAGGAACAGGCTGAAACAAGCAGCTTGTGTATGGATCTTTGGGAAGGAGGTAGAAGCAAGCCGAGTGCGGTTCAGGTACTATGGAGTGAGAGCGTGTCGAAGGGAGATCTCCAGAGGAGGTGAGGTCAGTATCTGTCCCTGAAACAACAGCTTGATGTTTACTGGTGGGGTCATTGTCCATGGGAGGTTTACAGCAGCAAGTGACTTAGAGTTTGAGCTCAGCAGCTGCAAGTTGGCATCCCAGATGGCAACAACATCATCTATATGAGCAGCTTTGTCAGGGTTAGAACTGAAAGAGCAGAACACAGCAAATTCAGAGGGAGACAGGCTAGAGCAGGTGAGGGTTAGCAGAGAAGTTAATGTGGCCAATGTCAGGTCAACAGTTCTCAAAGAAGAGAAGTGCAGGAAAGAGGCCAGAAGCAGAGATGGAGATAGAGGAGTGGAAACAGGTGGCGGTATCCATGGAAGGACGGATGTCTCCTGACCAGACATGTGAGCACAGAAATGAATGTAATGGAAAAAGAATCCAATGTCATGCGATGCCCAACATTCAGTGAGACAGGGTGTAAAGGGACTGAGTCCTTTGCTGAACACAGGTCTTTCAGCATCACAGTGCAGAATGTCAGACAATGTTATGAATTCACCACAATATACTTCATGTTGCTATCCTTGACAATTAGCACTGAGAACAGAGCCTTGAATATATTTCATAGTGATTAATGTCACTTTCTAGTCACCTTTAATTGGCAGTGGACTAAATTATGTCATCATTCTATGCATGCACTGAATCGCCAGATGACTGGAGTTGAAGGTCTGTGCGTTATTTGAACTTTTCAGTGTAGGAGAGGAGGGCTGTGGAGGAAGGCAATACCACAATACTTTATCTGAACTATGACAAGTGTCAACGTAGGTGGCTGGCTGAATAATGATGAGAATGGATACTGTCTGTTGTCTGAACTGTGGAATCAATAATACTGTGTGTTGCATTCATTTTGATGAGTATTAACAACATGTGTCATAGAGCCATAGAGTCATACATCACAGAGACAGACTCTTCAGTCCAACTGGTCCAGGCTGACTAGATATCTTAAACTGATATAGTCCCATTTGCCTACGTTTGGCCTATATCCCTCTAAACTCTTCCAATTCATGTACTCATCTAGATGCCTTTTAAATGTTGTAATTGTACCAGCCTCTAAGCTCAATCCATATACACATCACCCTCTGTGTGAAAGTCTTAACCCTTAGGTTCCTTTAAATCTTTCCACTCTCACCTTAAACCTCTGCCCTTTAGTTTTGGACTCCCCTACCCTGGGTAAAAGATGTTGACTATTCACCCTCTTCCATGCCCCTCATGATTTTATAAACCTCTATAAGTTCACCCCTCAGCCTCTGACACTCCCAGGAAGAAAGCCCCAGCCTATTCAGCATCTTCCTATCATTCAATCACTCTAACTCTGGCAACATCCTTTTCTGTGCCCTTTCAAGTTTAACAACATCCTTCCTGTAGGAGGGTGACCACAACTGTACACAGTATTCTAAAAGTGAGCTCGTCAATGACTTGTACAGCTAGAATATTATGTCCCAACTCCTCTACTCAATGCACTGAACAATAAAGGCAAGCATACCAAATGCCACCTTCACAATCTTATCTATGTGTGATGCCACATTCAAGGAACTATGCACCTGCACCCCTAGGTCTTTATTCAGCAACATTCCCCAGGGCACTACCTTTAAGTGGATAGGTCCTACCCTGACTTGCCTTATCAAAATGCAATGCCTTACATTTATCTAAATTAAACTCCATCTGTCACTCCTCAGCCCATTGGCCCATCTGAGCAACGACCTGTTGTACTCAGAGGTAACCTTCTTCACTATCCACTACACCACCTGATTAGGTTACTTACAGTGTGGAAAAAGGCCCTTCGGCCCAACAAGTCCACACCACCCCTCCAAAGAGCAACCCACCCAGACCCATTCCCCTACATCTAACACTATGAGCAATTTTTGCATAGTCAATTCATTTAACCTGCACATCTTTGGATTGTGGGAGGAAACTCACACAGACACAGGGAGAATATGCAAACTCCACACAAACAGGTGCCTGAGGTGGGAATTGAACCTGGTCTCTGGTGCTGTGAGGTAGCAGTGCTTGCCACTGTGCCACCCCACTTTGGTGTCATCTGGAAACTTACTAACTATGCCTCCTATATTCACATTCAAGTCATATACATAAATGAAGAAAAGTAGTAGACCCAACACTAATCCTTGCAACACACCGTGTGGTCTGTACTCAATTATTTTGATCACTTCATATTGTCTGGATTATGTCAAACATTATCACTCAACGGTGTTTGAAATATGATGAGCATTAGCACTGCGTATTGATTGTACAGTATTGTTCGAGTCATCGTTAATGTCTAACCTCCAGAAACTCGATCCCCTGACCTGTCCGGACTTGTCCGACCTGCCCAGCTCCTTTTCCACCTATCCACTCCACCCTCTCCTCCCTGACCTATCACCTTCATCTCCTTCCCCACTGACCTATTGTACTCTATGCCACTCTCTCCCACCCCCACCCTCCTCTAGCTTATCTCTCCATGCTTCAGGCTCTCTGCCTTTATTCCTGATGAAGGGCTTTTGCCCGAAACGTCGATTTTGCCTGTCCTCGGATGCTGCCTGAATTGCTGTGCTCTTCCAGCACCACTGATCCAGAATGTCACAACTATGTCCTGTCTGAATTACAGCCAGCGTTAGCAATATGGGTTTCTGATAGGAGTAAGATCGCACCAACTAACAAGGGAGTCAATGATTATCAGAGGTAGTTCGTACTGTGGAGTTGAGATCACAATGAATTCAGCCATGATCTCATTGAATAGTGAAGCAGGCTAGAAGGGCAGAATAGCCTGTACTATTCCTAATTTGTATGTTCATTTTTTTTTATTGAATAGATCGGTACAGGACTGTTAGCTCTGTGTGTGTGTTTGAACTGTAATATGTTAGCATTGAACATTGTCTGGACTAGGGCAGGTTATTAGAACATAGAACAGTACAGCACAGGAACAGGCCCTTCAGCCCACTATATCTGGGCTGACCATGATGTCATTTCTAAACTAATCTCATCTGCTTGTATGTGGTCTGTATCCCACTATTTTCTGCCTGTTCATGCTATGTCTAAATGCCTCCTATTGTATATTGTCTCCATTGGGAGGTGAATTGGCACTTTTTAAATTGTCATTGGGTGTTGTTTGACTCTAATTGGCTGAAAATCATGATGCATGCACCATACAGCTCAGTGGTGAGCTTCGTTGGCCTTGCCTAATGCACTGAAGTAGATAATACGCCAGCTAAGACAGCAGCTGAAAGGCTGTAATTCAAGAAAAACACCAACAGTTTATTAAACTCTGTTATTCTGCAGGGCAGAGAGCAGTTCATAAAATTGCACAGCCAGTAAGGTGGGTACTAATGCATTTTCAGTTATAAACCACCATTTGCTAATGGCTGTGGGAGGAAACCCACACAGAGACAGGGAGGATGCATAAACTCCACACAGACAGTCACCCAAGGCTGGAACTGAACATGGGTCCCTGATGCTGTTAGGCAGTAGTGCTAGCCATTGAGTCATCATGCCACCCTGTTGGGAAACAGTTGAGAATTGATAGCATAAGGAAGTGGCCTTAAAAAGCCAACTCCATCCACCACCAGCAGCCCCCCCCCCCCCCCCCCCCCGCCCCGCCACAACCACCACTGCCTCTACCTCTAGGAGCTCCCTCTACTCTTAGCCAGTCCCATGAGAACTGCAAAAATATCATTTATCTGCTCACTGTTAACCTTTCTCTGATTGGCTGGCAGCTTCTGATAGCCCAAGGTACTAAAGCCTGTGGTAGGCCGAGCAATATGTCCTTGCGCCACCCGTCAGATCTTAATTATCTGATCAAACATCAGAGGGTAACATTTGTTTTCAGAGGGTGTGGCGTGTCCCTGTACTTGGAAGCTAATAGACGAATATTCCCCTATGTTCACTGTTACAATATTGTCCTGTCTATGATGATACAGACCAGGTTTTACTGCCTGGTCAAGTATCTCATGACAAAAATCATTCCATTCAATTCAAGTATCAGCATCTTGTGGGCATTGTTTAAATGCTAGTGGCTTTCTAAATTATGTGGTTGCATTTCTTTTGCTAAATTCAACTTTGAAAGGTGCCCTTCAGCCTGACTTTTATAACAGATTACTCCATTTAAAAACTGAAAATGTGTTGCTGGAAAAGTGCAGCAGGTCAGGCAGCATCCAGGGAACAGGAGAATCGACGTTTCGGGCATAAGCCCTTCTTCAGGAAGAAGGGCTTATGCCCGAAACGTCGATTCTCCTGTTCCCTGGATGTTGCCTGACCTGCTGCGCTTTTCCAGCAACACATTTTCAGCTCTGATCTCCAGCATCTGCAGTCCTCACTTTCTCCTACTCCATTTAAAAAGTCTTGCCACGAATGATTCTCAGAATCAAAGGGTGGTCATTGCAACTCTTTGTTCTCTATTTTTCTAATTTATTGCTGGACTTTTAATTTCTTTTCTCTAATTTTTTTTTCCCTAAAAGTTTGTACTTAAGAATCTGTGCCTAGGTACCTAAGATGGCACCATAAGTGGCGACTTGTAAACTTTTCATTGTATTCATGTGAGTACATGTGATAAAACATTAGACCTAATTCTAATTCTAAAGATTAGTTGGTTTACAACTTTTAGTGATAGCCTAAAACACGATCGGAAAAAGTGTTATTTCCTTACAGAAACAAAATGATGTGGATGCTGGAAATGAGAAATGTAGCACAAAACAGGTTGTAGATAATTTATTGGTCACTTTATCTCCAGATAGACACTTAGATGTTATTTTAACTCACAGAAGGAGATAGTTGGGAACAAGTTCAAAATTCAAAGATGAACTCAACCAGCCTGCCCCTTCCCACTTCCAGTTTTAACAGCAGCCAAACAAGGAGAGGAGGGACAGGATAAGCAACAATCAGCTTCCAGGTTAGTGATAGAAATATAGGACTGAGGCTGCATGCCACTTTGTTCACCTGGCCAGCTGTGTTTCCTACACTCTGGGAAATGCAGCAGCTAAAAGTAGGGCAGGAATGCTTTGTGGAAAAGGTAAAAGTATTAGTTAAATATCACCACTAACTGTTACACATCAGATCAAACCCCCGGGTTATTTACACACACATAGACCATATTAGCAGGCTCTGGAGGGGCTCTATATTTCCTGCTTTTCAAAATGTTTTGCAATATGCAAATACACTTCACAATTTGCTACATTGTATTCTACCGAGCATGTTCTTATCCTCTTGCCCAATTGGTTTAGAACACTGAAGTCTCTTTGCATCCTTTGTATTTCCTATCTTTTTGTTCTCCAAGAAATAATTTAAATAGTTTGTTTATTATGTGACTACAAGGTTGCTATTGTCCCTTGAACCATATGACCTCTAATTACACTGTAATTATCTCACGTACGATCTAATATGAATTTATGAAGCTAATTTGCTTTTTATTTACTCCGCTTGTATTTCTGTTTATATAACTTATGTCTTATCTTTATAACTTAGAGTCATAAAGTCACAGAAAGTCATACAGCATTGAAACAGACCCTTCAGTCTGATCAGTCCATGTCGAACATAATCCCAAACTAAACTAGTCCCACTTGCCTGCTCCTGGCCCATATCCCTCCAAATCTTTCCAATTCATGTACTAATCCAAATGTCTTTTAAACATTGTAAATAGGTGTACATCCACCACTTCCTCAGGAAGTTCATTCCACACATGAACCACCCTCATTGTAAAAAATGTTTTAAATCTCTCTTCTCTCACCTTAAACATGTGTGCCCTAGTATTGAAATCCCCATCCTAGTGAAAAGACATCTCCCATTAACCTTATCTATACTCCTCATGATTTTATAAACGTCTGTGAGGTCACCTCTCACCCTCCTGCACTCCAGTGAGAAATTGTTCCATCCTACCCAGTCTTTGTTTATAGCTCAAACCTTCTACATGCTGGTAAATCTCTTCTGAACCCTCTCTCAGCTTAATAATATCTTTCCTGTAAGTGGGCAGCCAGAACCGGATACAGTATTCCAGAAGAAGCCTCACCAATGACTTATGATAATTTGACTAAAATCAGTCATCCTGAGTGGATCGATTAGGTGATTTATGGGGTAAGGTGAAGGAATTTTGCAGCTGTACCAGAGGACTCCAGCCAGAAATGTAGTAAAAATCTAACACAACAGCTGCAAATGTAGTTAGTGTGCATGCACACAGACCTTGCATTGTTGGTGCAGGGATAGCTTTATTGAGATGTGAGAATGGGCAGAATTTTCAATCACCCAAACAAGAGCATTGACGAAAGGGGGTGCAGGATCTCCTTAAGGTTGCAGCGTGGGCTCCTTCATTTGTGACCTGACCTATTACAGCTATGGTTATCTTCGCCTCATGAGACTAAACTGCCTGAGTGTTGCAGAGTTGATGTCACATGGATGTTCGGGCTGAGATCAAGAATATTAGAAGGGCAAAGGATAGAGTAGAAGCAGTTTCCAGCTTTGGTTGCCATGGGTACCACTCCAATTACAGCAACGGGAGCCAATGGAAACTCAGGTATTCCTAAATCAAAACTGAAAGAACTGCGGCTGCTGTGTATCAGAAACAACTCTGAACTGCATGCTGCAGTCTTGTTGATGAATATAGAGAACAAATGACAATTCAGAATCGCGACATTCAAAAATATGCCACTGTACAGCAGATCCTGTACCTCCAACCCCCTGCCTCTAACAGGCCCAATCCACTCTCCCCAACCCTATTATTGACTACTCATTTCTATCAGTGATTTTTAGCATGTTGAATTCCCATTTCACTTCACCGGTATGGTTACTATGCTTCTGATTCACATTGTTAATCTTAATTTTATCTTCCTTTTCAATTTGTTTATGTTACATTTTTCTCTTTCACCATGGAACGCTAATCTTTGCTGACACCTTTTTACATTTCTGTGGAGCACATTTATCCCTTTCCTATTTGGGGATTTCCCAATGTTGATCTATTGACCTGTTAACTGAGTTTATTGAGCAGTTAATTTCAGCCACTGAAATTTAATCCAACTAGTCACTTATCTTTGACGAAGATCAAAGAATATGCTTTGTGCTATAATTATTTAATTAAGTTAAACCATCATTATCTAACAGCTTTATTCATTCTGCTCTCCCACTGCAGGCTCAAGCCTAATGCTGCTGTCACCCAATGTCCCCAGAATATTAATTTAAATCCAGACTCACAGAGAAGTCTGAACATTTCGAAACCATATCTCTGGCTGTATCCTGCAATGAAGCTCCCAAGGAGACATCCGGAATACCACAGAAATTGCTGAACATTTGGCAGCATCTGCGGAGAGAAATCAGAGTGAACGTTTCAGGTTGAGTGACCCTTCCTCAGAACTGATGGTAGCTAGGAAAATGTTGGTTAATATGCAGAAGAAGGGTAGGGGGAAGGGTGTAAGGAGTAAATGATTGGTGGGGATAGAGCCCAAAGAGAGAGAAGAACAGTTGGACAGACAAAGGAGTGGATAACGATCTGGTTGACAGGGTGAATAGCTATTAACGGGAACTGGTAGTGACTAACAAGGGGTTGTGTGTAATAGCAGACCATGTGATAACCACGCTTGGTGTGTGGGAGTTGGGATAAGGACATGGGAGAACTCAAGCCCTAAAATTATTGAACTCGATTTTGAGTCTGGAAGGCTACAGGATTCCCAAGAGGAAAAAGAAATGCTGTTCTTCCAGCTTACACTGTGCTTTATTGAAGCACTAGAGAAAACCTGAGACAGAGATGTTAGTTAGGGAACACGGAGATGCATTGAAGTGGCAGTTAACTGGAAGTTCAGGGTGTTTTTGACAGACACAATTTTGAGAAAAGGTCATTCAACCTGAAATCTTCACTCCGATTTCTCTCCACAGATGCTGCCAGACTTGCTGAGCTTTTCCAGCAATTTCTGTGGTATTCCGGATGTCTCATTGGGAGCTTCATTGCAGGATACAGCCAGAGATATGGTTTTGAAATGTTCAGACTTCTCTCACCATGATCCTGTGAGTCTGAATTTAAATTAATATTCTGTGCTGTGGAGACAGTGTGTAACAGCAGCATTAGGCTTGAGCCTGCAGTAGGAGAGCAGAATGAATAAAGCTGTTAGGTAATGATGGTTTAACTTAATTAAATAATTATAACACAAAGCATATCCTTTGATCTTCATCAAAGATAAGTAACTGGGTGGATTAAATTTCAGTGGCTGAAATTAACTGCTCAATAAACTCAGTTAACAGGTCAATAGATCAACATTGGGAAATCCCCAAATAGGAAAAGGATAAATGTGCTCCACAGAAATGTAAAAAGGTGCCAGCAAAGATTAGCGTTCCATGGTGAAAGAGAAAAATGTAACATAAACAAATTGAAAAGGAAGATAAAATTAAGATTAACAATGTGAATCAGAAGCATAGTAACCATACCGGTGAAGTGAAATGGGAATTCAACATGCTAAAAATCACTGATAGAAATGAGTAGTCAATAATAGGGTTGGGGAGAGTGGATTGGGCCTGTTAGAGGCAGGGGGTTGGAGGTACAGGATCTGCTGTACAGTGGCATATTTTTGAATGTCGCGATTCTGAATTGTCATTTGTTCTCTATATTCATCAACAAGACTGCAGCATGCAGTTCAGAGTTGTTTCTGATACACAGCAGCCGCAGTTCTTTCAGTTTTGATTTAGGAATACCTGAGTTTCCATTGGCTCCCGTTGCTGTAATTGGAGTGGTACCCATGGCAACCAAAGCTGGAAACTGCTTCTACTCTATCCTTTGCCCTTCTAATATTCTTGATCTCAGCCCGAACATCCATGTGACATCAACTCTGCAACACTCAGGCAGTTTAGCCTCATGAGGCGAAGATAACCATAGCTGTAATAGGTCAGGTCACAAATGAAGGAGCCCACGCTGCAACCTTAAGGAGATCCTGCACCCCCTTTCGTCAATGCTCTTGTTTGGGTGATTGAAAATTCTGCCCATTCTCACATCTCAATAAAGCTATCCCTGCTCCAACAATGCAAGGTCTGTGTGCATGCACACTAACTACATTTGCAGCTGTTGTGTTAGATTTCTACTACATTTCTGGCTGGAGTCCTCTGGTACAGCTGCAAAATTCCTTCACCTTACCCCATAAATCACCTAATCGATCCACTCAGGATGACTGATTTTAGTCAAATTATCATAAGTCATTGGTGAGGCTTCTTCTGGAATACTGTATCCGGTTCTGGCTGCCCACTTACAGGAAAGATATTATTAAGCTGAGAGAGGGTTCAGAAGAGATTTACCAGCATGTAGAAGGTTTGAGCTCTAGTAATGTCACATTTGCCGTCTAAAACATTCTTTTGCTTAGCGTAATGTAACCCCATATTCAAAACAGGACGAGAAGGAAACTTTAAATCATCTACCTTAACATCTGAAACAGTAAATTGCTAAATTCCGTTATTAAGGATGTTGTGGTAGATACTTAGAAAATCATAATTTGACCAGTCAGTCATCATTGTTTTTGAGAAAGTAAATTCTGTTTAACTGAGTTAAGACTTTTTTGAGAGAATGGCAAGCAAGGTAGATAAAGGGGCACCTGTGGGTGTGTTATGCGTAGATTTCCAAAAGGTGACACATCAAAAGATTCTGGACAAAATAAGAGCTCATGATGTAAGAGATAATAAACAAGTATCGATAAAGGAGGCACGGTGGCTCAGTGGTTAGCAGTGCTGCCTCACAGCACCAGGCTCCCAGGTTTGATTTCAGCCTTGGGTGATTGTCTGTGTGGAGTTTGTACATTCTCCCTGCGTCGGCATGAGTTTCTTTTGGGTGCTCCGGTTTCTTCCCACAGGCCAGGCTAAATTGCCCATAGTGTTAGGTGCATTAGCCAGAGGGAAATGGGTCTGGGTGGGTTACTCTTTGGAGGGTTAGTGTGGACTTGTTGGGTCGCAGGGCCTGTTTCCACACTGTAGGGAATCTCATCTTTCAAAAAGGATTCCTTTAGTGCCATGATAAGTGAGCAGGGATAAATGGGTCTTTCATTTTTGGCTTTGCAAGCTATTTGTGCCACATGAATCAATGTTAAGACCATAACCATTTCACTGATTTGGATGTGGAAATCAAAAGTATGCTAGTTAATTTGGCTGATGACTCTAAGGTAGGTAAAAAATCAAATAATTGAATTGGTAGCGACTCTGAGATACAAAGGCATCTGGATGTTCTGGTGCATGATTCATAAAAAGTTGGTTTATAGGTATACTGCGATTGTGATGGTAAATTGAATGCTGGCATTTATTAGAGTGGGTCTGGAATATAAGAGTAAGGAAGTTTTATTGCAGCTGTGCATGGTCTTGGTAAGACCACACCTGGTGTACCATGTATGATTTTTGTCATCTTATTTCTAAAGGAGTCAAGAGCAAAGTTAGATCGCATGGAATACAGGGAGAACTAGCCATTTGGATACAGAACTGGCTCGAAGGTAGAAGACAGAGGGTGGTGGTGGAAGGTTGTTTTTCAGATTGGAGGCCTATGGCCAGTGGAGTGCCACATGGATCAGTGCTGGATCCTATACTTTTTGTCATTTACATAATTGATTTGGATGTGAGCATAAGAGGTATAGTTAGTAAGTTTGCAGATGACACCAAAATTGGAGGTGTAGTGGACAGCAAAGAGGATTACCTCAGATTACAACAGAATCTTGATCAGATGGGCCAATTGGCTGAGAAGTGGCAGATGAAGTTTAATTCAGATAAATGCAAGGTGCTGCATTTTGGGAAAGCAAATCTTCGCAGGACTTATACACTTAATGGTAAGGTCCTAGGGAGTGTTGCTGAACAAAGAGACCTTGGAGTGCAGGTTCATAGCTCCTTGAAA